>NC_080170.1:120373404-120459614 GCF_950295315.1 Erinaceus europaeus
GGACTCGAACCAGGATCCTTATGCCGTTCCTTTGTGCCACGTGCACTTAACCCATTGCACTACTGCCCTGCTCCCTTTGTGTCTTCCTTTCTCCCTGTCTTCCCCTCTGTTGCTTTATGAAGCAGCTCTGGTGCGGTGCAGTGGCTAAAGTGCTGAATTTCCCAATGAGGTCCAGAGTCTGATCCCCAGCATTGCATGTACCAGAGTGATGCTCTGGTTTTTCTTTTCTTGTTTTTCATTATCTTTAGTGACCTTTAAGAAAATCTGTGATATGCAGGTTGAGTTATTTTTTAAAAATCATTTTATCATGGGGCTTTTGACGTGCAGGGCAGGTGTTGACACATGGGTAGTTTCTCGTCTCCCTGTGAGAGGTGTCTGCAGACACTCTGATCTCCCACTTCGGGCCTTTTCTCCCGTCATGCACCAGAACCCCAGGCCCCCTCCCATACCTCACTCTCTGTCCTTCTTGCCCAGAGTCCTTTGCTTTGGAGCAATATATCAGATTTGATTTTTTCCCATATGACTAAAAGGTACCTTTGGGGTCCATTTTATAGAGAGGCCTGCTTCACATGGAGCTGTCAGAGGCACCATTTAAATGACCAGACTAAGCCACCTATTGAGCTCTTTTCAGTAACTCCTGCATTTAATTTAATTTAACTATTTGAAATACGAACTCTAGACTCAGGGTGCTCGGTGACTATTCTGTGCATCATAATGAGTTTGTCTGGTTTAATTTTGTAGTCACTGTCCATTGCATAAGCCTGCCAGATAGTTTAAGAATGCAGACAGAGGGACCGGAGGGTAGATAGCATAATGGTTATGCAAACAGACCAAGCAGACTCTCTTTGCCTGAGGCTCCAAAGTCCCAGGTTCAATTCTCCACACCATCATAAGCCAGAGCTGAGCAGTGCTCTGGTGTTAAAAAAAAAAAAAAAGAAAGGAAAGAAAGAAAAGAAAAGAAAAAATATATGGCACAACAGGTTAACAGGTTAAGCCCACATGCCACAAAGTGCAAGGACTGGCATAAGGATCCCGGTTTGACTCCCCAGCTCCCCCAACTGAAGCGGGTTCACTTCATAAGTGGTGAAGCAGGTCTGCGGGTGTCTGTTTTTCTCTCTCCCTCTCTGTTTTCCCATCTCTCTCCATTTCTCTCTGTCCTGTCCAACAACAACGACATCAATAACAACAATAACCACAGCAACGATAAGAACAACTAAGGCAACAGGAGGGGAAAAAATAGCCTCCAGGAGCAGTGGATTCATGGTACAGGCACAGAGCCCCAGCAATAACCCTGGGGGGGGAAGAATGTGGTCCAGAAAAATAAAAGAATGTGGACAGAACGACAGTTTAAATCATGTGCCTGTTTGCTGTTGGAACAGATGTCCCTGGGGAAAGCTACAGGTCAGAGGGGAGGATGGGGGTAAAGGAACATAAGCTCACCAGGGCTGTCTGTTAGAGCTGAGGCCCTATGTGCTACTCCCCCACAGCCTGTCTCCTGTCTCCTGTCTCCTTTACAGCACGTACATGAGTTCTGTATCAGCACAGTGCTCAGAACTCCTTGCAGAAATGGGATCAGAAAGTAACTTGGAGTCTAATCACACATGAACTTCTTTAAGAAAAGTGTCGGGGGTTGGGCAGTCGTGCAGTGGGTTAAGTGCAGGTGGCGCAAAGCATAAGGACCGGGTGTAAGGATCCTGGTTCGAGCCCCCAGCTCCTCACCTGCAGAGAAGTCGCTTCACAAGCCGTGAAGCAGGTCTGCAGGTGTCTGTCTATCTCTCCCCCTCTCTGTCTTCCTCTCCTCTCTTAATTTCTATCTATCCTATCCAACAACGAAGACATTAATAACAAGGATAATAATGACCACAACAATGGTTAACAGGGTAACAAAAGGGAAAAAATGGCCTCCAGGAGCAGTGGATTCGTGGTGCAGGCACCGAGCCCGGCAATAATCCTGGAGGCAAAAAAAAAAAAATGCTCAACAAAAAAATTAAATTGTCCATCATTAAGGTCAGCCTATGAGCCAGACATTCATCATTTTCTTTCTTTATTTTATCATTATTATTTAAGTTTTTTATTACCTTTATTTTATTTATTGGATAGAGGCAGTGAGAAATCGAGAGGGAAGGGATGATAGAGAGTGAGAGACAGAGACACCTGCAATACTGCTTCACCACTTGCAAAGCATTCCTCCTGCAGGTGGGGACTGGGGGCTTGAACCTGGGTCCTTGTGCACTGTAACATGTGCACTCAACCAGATGTGCCACCATCTGGCCCTGCCTCTTTTTTATGAGTAGTAATTTAATATTGGCTTAAAAAAAATCACAGAATAATCGGTATAGTTCCACACCGTTCTCACCACCAGAGTTCTGTGTCCCCATGCCTCCACTGGAAACTGCAGTGGTTCTCCCAAGGTCACAGATAGGGGTTATTGTTATTATTATTATTATTATTTTGATAACTATCTGGCCGGACATTAATCTTATTATTGTGTCATTTATGGAGGCTGACAGCAATTCTTAACAGAGTCCAAAAGAATAACATTTTCCAAATGTTATGGAAGAACATGCCTTATGAGAATATTTATTAAAATCAAAAAGTTGTTGAAATTTTAGCTAATTTCAGTCTCATCTAAAGTATGCTATTAGAAACTCCCATGGAAGGTAGTTTAAAGTTTGCTCAATTTTATGTGGGGTAAAAACACCTTCCCTGGGATATGCCAGTTTCCTTTAATTATTTCAGAAAACGTGTCTGATCTGAGACTGAAGGATAAACAGACCAGTATTATCGTTCTTTGAAATCAGGCCCAATTGCAGTGATGTTTTAAAGAAAAAACATTAATCTAGAGAGAGGCAGTTTTTTCTCTCCTTCCCTCCTTCCCTCCCTCCCTCCCTCCCTCCCTCCCTCCCTCCCTCCTTCCTTCCTTCCCCCCTCCCTCCCTCCCTCCTTTCCTTCCTTCCTTGCTTCATTTTTCTTTTTTTTTTTTTTTCCAGAGCACTGATAAGCCTTGGTTTATGGTGGTGTGGGGATTGAACCTGGGACCTTAGAACCTCTGACATGAAAATCTATTTGTGTAACCATTATGCAGTCTACCCCTACCTTAGAGATAGTTTCTTAATTTAGCCCTTTACTCATATGTGAATGACTAAAACATCTTAACTTTTTTTCAATCTTTACAGTGTATCATAACCTTTTGAATTCTCTACTAAGTAACTCTTTCCAGAGCTGGTCCCTTAGAAAACAGGTGAGCTGAGAGGTGTATGCTTTCTAAAATTAGTTTTCTTCCTGCTGCTACTTTTGCCATTTCTTGTCTAAAATCTCAACATTCGTGGTCCGGGAGGGGGCGCAGTGATGAAGCATCGGATTCTCAAGCATGAGGTCCTGAGTTTGATCCCCGGCAGCACATGTGCCAGAGCGATGTCTGGTTCTTTCTCTCTCCTATCTTTCTCATTAATAAATAAATAAAATCTGAAAAAAACATAAAATCCCAACATTCACAAACATGGGAGTCATAACTCCTCCACCCCAACCACATCCATTTTTCCCCTTCAGCAACTGTTCACCCTTGTCCAGTCCTGATGCATCAGTCCTTCCAGCACACAGTCCAGATAATTTGGGAGCAAATTTGAGACATTATATCATTTCATTCATGCGAGCTGCTTTTGATAGTGACAAGTGAAGTACTTTCCCACTTGGCACTAGTGCAGGCGCTCGGCTGATTACAAGTTATAAGAAGACTGAATCAGAGGACTTATAAAGAGAAGAGATCTTATTTTCTCTTCGGATACTTCAAGTTTCTCTTGTTTTAAAAATAGATGTTATATTTGCATAGTTCTCAAGTCCTTATCTGTTTAGGAATTCCTGCGGCAAGTTCAAGTTTAGTCCTTGTCCTGTTTTGGTCCTGATTTATCTGATTAGTATTGAAAGCAAGAAGGAATGATTTCCCCAGGACTTGGCTTTGAGAGGAGTTAGGGATACTGAGTTTATGAAGGAAGTGCTATAATAGCTATTAGATTTTTTAAAGGCATTATTTCATAATAACTTTTAAAAAATAAGCACATTGGTGAATTGCACCAAAGTAAAAAACTTTGGGGTGGGTGAGTGGGGAGAATACAGATCAAAGAAGGATGACAGAGGACCTAGTGGGGGTTGTATTGTTATATGGAAAACTGGGAAATGTTATGCATGTACAAACTATTGTATTTACTGTCGAATATAATACATTAATTCCCCAATAAAGAAATTAAAAAAAAAAAAAGCACATCTCAGTGAGCCCCCCCAGCCACTGAGTGGGACAATTTAATCTGGTTTTTGAGTCAAAGTAAAAGTAAAGTTTTCTCTCGAGTACTTGAGGTCTCTAAGTATTGGTTAAACCTATTGACTTTCCAGGCCAGTGTGTCTTTTTAAATTTTTTAACTCTATATACTTTGACCTTGTACTTCCAACAGAATTCCTTCTGGTCTTTGAAAGAAACATGAGACTGTTTATATTGGTGACTGTGAGAAAAAGAATTTTTACTTTTCACTAGGATTTCTGAATCTCCTGTGTCTGTAATAATAATCAGAGGAACCATTTCTCAATCCAGTTACACAAGCAGATTCAACAGTTTTAATTATTTGAAATGCTTTTCCTTCTCAAACCAAAGCCACTTTTGCCATAATTCTTTGCAACAGCTTTTTTTCCCCCTTTGATTGTAGTTCTTGAGCTCAAGAAGCTGTGGGGTTCACTTTTAGGTTTTGTTTTGTTATAATTTATAAGATAATTGGTGACTTGGCTGAGTGGGATGCGAGAAGCACCAGACTGAGTGAGGTCAGGAATCTGATTTGTGGGGTGATTAAATCCGTGTCTACTTTTCTTCAGTAGCCAAACAGAAGTAATTATATTTACATTCTACAATTTCACAGGGATGTTGTTAGAAGTACTATAATTAGATTGTTTTTAATTCGCAAAAATTCTGAAACTGGTTCACAGGTAGGCACTATATAAAAAGCAAGGTGTTATTAACATCTCATTTTTCTTGATTTGTGTGGTTTTTTTTTTCTTTTTCTTTTTTGACACTGGAAACATTGCTCACCCTTCCTTTCCCCTCCTCTTCCCTCCCCTCCCCTCCCTTCCTTTCTCCTCCCTTCCCTTCCCCTCCCCTCTCCCAGCATAGGTTCTGATAGATGTTTTGAAATATGTTCTCTCTACATTTTTAGCATTTGGGACGCTATGAAAGGAAAGCAATTCCTGTGTCGTGTTTTGCACCTGGTGGTGAGTGTGGATGAGTGTGCAAGCTAATGGTGAAAGAGTGCAACTGAGTGAGTGCTAAGTGCTTGCCCTGTGCTGCCTCTTCGCCTTCTTCACTCCCAGAGTGGGATCACTGTTTGAGTGACATGATTTGCTGTCTTTGGCTGAGCAACCTCAATCAGTTGGCCTTTGCCTACATCTCTCTCTCTCTCTCTGTCCTTGTTCCTTCTCTCTCCCTCACCCCACCGTCATTTTGTAAAATCCCAAATAAATGATGTACTTGGTTGATGATCACTGTGGGGGAGATGAATGCTGTCCGTCTAATAAAGTCAGAATGAGATGTTCCACTATCCATGCCACACATGGCAGCTAGCAAGTGAGTAAATGTGAGACTGTACCCAGGTCACCAGGACCCCTAATTTGGGGGTTGTTTCTTTAAAAAAAAAAAAAAATTTTGGATGTGCTTCATTTGTAATTTGCAGAATATTCCTTTTTCCTTAAGTCCTAATAGCTGCTCAACCTCATTCTTTGAGCTGATGAATTTTTATTTTTTTATTTTTTTATTTAAGAAAGGAGACATTAACAAAACCGTAGGATAGGAGGGGTACAACTCCACACAGTTCCCACCACTCCATCTCCATATCCCATCCCCTCCCCTGATAGCTTTCCCACTCTCTATCCCTCTGGGAGCATGGACCCAGGGTCATTGTGGGGTGCAGAAGGTGGATGGTCTGGCTTCTGTAATTGCCTCCCCGCTGAACATGGGCGTTGAGTGGTCGATCCATACTCCCAGTCTGCCTCTCTCTTTCCCTAGTAGTGTGAGTCTCTGGGGAAGCAGAGCTCCAGGACATATTGGTGGGGTCGTCAGTCCAGGGAAGTCTGGTCAGTCCTGGGAAGTCTGGTCGGCATCATGCTGGCATCTGGAACCTGGTGGCTAAAAAGAGAGTTAACATACAAAGCCAAACAAATTGTTGATGAATTTTAACCTTGGTAGTGACAGAATTTTCCCACTACAATGAGCTGCCTAAAGCCATCAGCTTTTCACATAGTGAGATGAACTAAGGTATGTTTAGTTTTGTTTGGTATTTTTAATTTAACAACTAGAGGCGTCCTAAGGATCTTGAGGTGGTATTTTTTCAGGCAAGAGGAACTCCTTCTCTCCCCAGTTACATTGTTACAAGGACCTGCTTAGAGTGTTGGCTTCTGTTACATTTGGAAATGAATGAACTTTGAAGAATAAAGGAGACTCCTTCCTGGCTGCAGGCAGCTTTCCAAATATCTAGGTAACACTTGTTAGTAGAGGCTGCATTATTTGGCAGTAACCCTCTTGATGTCATACAGCTTGAACTGACATCTTAAAACAACCACTTTGCTTTTATAAGCCAGTAGCTTATTTTGGTTTTGAGTCAATAAAGCAAGCAAGGAAAACTCTGATAAAATGAATTCCTTTGGTTTGGGAGCCAAATAAGTGAAGATTGTTTCTAAGAAAAACTTGTGCTTTGAGCTGATAAAAAGAAACCTCCCCAGCATTTAGATGGTCACATATTTCAAGAATATGATTAGCTCATTTATCTTAGAAAAGAAAAGGCTGCCCCAGCCTTTGCCCATGTCTAAATATTAAGTGTGCGTGTGGGGGGAAGGTGTATTTGAACTTTCGGTGGCAAACAGATTTGGTATCTGCAGGTCTTGATATATACGACTAAACACGAAACCTACGTGATGCTATATATAAACATGTTACTTTAGTTAGTAAATGTCTTTAGTATTCTAATCTTTAACCCTTTCTCTTTTTTTTTCCATTGAAAAGGAGAATCATTAGCTTTATTAATTAGACTACACTTATGCATGTTTCTGTTGGAAATCCAGATAGCTGATTTGAAAGTTCCCTGGCTAACTTGGTACTGTGAAGTTTTGAAAGCCTGTAGTTTGTTCTTGTATTCTTTGCGCTTTTTTTAAAGCTTTTTTTATTACCTTTATTTTTTGTATTGTATAGAGGCAGTCTGAAATCGAGAGGGAAGGGGGAGATAGGTTGAGAGACAGAGAGACACCTGCAGCCCTGCTTCACCACTTGTGAAGCTTTCCCCCTGCAGGTGGGCACTGCGAGCTCAAACCTGGGTCCTTGAGCATTGCAACATGTGCGATTAACCAGGGGCGCCACCACCCAGCCCCTCTTGTTGTATTCTTTGTCTAGAGGCTCACAATCCACTTTTGAAAAAGATGTTTTTTGTTTTGTTATCCTTTGCCTTGAAGAACTGGATTTGCTCCTTCCTGAGTGTTGTTGGACTCTGCTACAACAGAAGTCTGACAGGACAGAGAAAAGTCTTGTTACGTTTTGAGTAGATGCAGTGATCCCCTTGGATGGAAGGGTGAACATTGGGAATTCTCAGTGTTGATTGATTCACTTATTCATTCATTCGTTCATTCATTCCACATTAGTTAATGTGCCTCTGTGGACCACGCCTTGTAATGGAAGCTTAGAATACAGAAGTTATTCCTTGCTCTCAAAGGCTCGTGGTCTTGTGTAAGAAACAAACAGTAGGGCAGAGAGAAACAGTGCAGCAGTGCAAGAGACCTTTTCATGCCTGAGTCACCCAGCACCACCCTCACCCAGAGCTGAGCAGTGCTTTGCTTAAACAAACAAACAAACAAACACAACAACAACAATACAGTAAACGAGCAGTTTACAGTGCATCTAGTTCTAAGCCAGGAGCTGGCAAAGGGCACTAGAGAGGACATCATTCTAAACAATCGGAGGATCCAAATGGGACACACAGGCTGGGTTTCAAGTGGCGAGAAAAGTGACGGGGGCAAGAAGAGTACAGAAAGGAAGCCTGGCCAGGTTCTGTGCAGAATCAGCTCAGTTCTTTTATAAATGCTACTCACTAGTCAGTTGTTCACCATGAAAGGCTGTTAGGCAGCAGATACAACATCCCTGGTTGCCCAGCGTTGACTCTGGGCGGCTGTCCCTTGGTGTGTCCCCGCTGACTCTGGGCTCAGCTTGTCCCTTTGCCACTTTGCACTTGTGACTAGCGGATACACAGTGCGTGTCAGCTTGGATTCCAGCTGCCAGCTCCCCAAATTTAGCTTCTTAGCTGCCCCAGAGGGGCCAGCTAAAAAAGGGACACACTCCTGCAGCTCCCTGGCCCCGGTGTCCCCCAGGGGCATGGCCCACGGGGTAGTAGCCCCCTGCTCTCCCCCCCATTCCGCCTTTCCCTGTCTTTGGCCTGGCCTCCTCTCTCCACCTGGGCAGTGATTCTGTGCACTTCCTACTCTCCATCCCGCATCACCTCTCTAGCAGCCCTTGACCTTTCCAGTGCCCTCAGCCCACCAGTTTCTCTTCTCTGCTGCCTTTGTACTTTGACCTGCGTTCTGTTTCTGGGTGACACACGCTGCCAGAGGTTTGCTAGCTCTCTGAGTGAACTCTTGGACGCAAGCCTTCACAGTTCTGTCTCTGCCAGTAACTCGCAGTAACCGTCTTGCAACACCGCCCTGAGCCGAGCAATGTAGAACTTCAGTGTTTAGTCATTCTGTTATAATTTTGGGGGTGTATGGTGTGTGGGAGGCATTATTCTAAGTATTTCACTCACACGGAAATTCACCTAGTTCTTTTTCCACCCTATTTATTTATTTATTTATTTTCCTTTTTTTTTTTTTTTTTTTTTTTTTTTGCCTCCAAGGTTATTGCTGGTGCTCAGTGACTGCACTGTGAATCCACTGCTCCTGGAGGCCATTTTTTTCCATTTTTGTTGCTCTTGTTGTTATTGTTATTGTTGTCATCGCTACTGTTGTTGGATAGGACAGAGAGAAATCGAGAGAGGAGGGGAAGACAGAGGGGAGGAGAAAGACATCTGCAGACCTGCTTCACTGAAGCTTATAAAATGACCCTCCCACCCCCACAGGTGGTGAGCTGGGGGCTCGAACCAGAATCCTTGAGCTGGTCCTTACACTTATCCTGGTGCACTACCAACTGCCGCGCCCCCCCCCCCCCCACCAAGTTCTTAGTATTAAAGGAATCAAGAAGAAGAAAAAAGGGTGGGGGCAGATAGTATAGTGGTTCTGCAGTATACCTTTTTTAAAAAATATTTATTTATTTCCTTTTGTTGCCCTTGTTGTTTTATTGTTGTAGTTATTATTGTTGTTATTTATGTTGTTGCTGGGTAGGACAGAGAAAAATGGAGAGAGGAGGGGAAGACAGAGGGGGAGAGAAAGATAGACATCTGCAGACCTGCTTCACCGCTTGTGAAGCGACTCCCCTATAGGTGGGGAGCTGGGGGCTCGAACTGGGAGCCTTATGCTGGTCCTTGTATTTTGCACCTCCTGTGCTTAACCCGCTGTGCTGCTGCCTGACTCCCTGCAGTGGACTTTCATGCCTAAGGCTCTGACATCCTAGGTTCAGTCTTCAGCACCACCATAAGCAAGAGCTGAGCAGTCTCTGGCCTGCCTCTCACCCTATCTCCTCTTTCTCACTAAAAAAGGTGATTCTTTTTTTTTTTTTAAATTTATTTCTTTATTGGGGAATTAATGTTTTACATTCAACAGTAAATACAATAGTTTGTACATGCATAACATTCCCCCAGCTTCCCATTTAACAATACAACCCCCACTATGTCATTTATCATCCTTCATGGAAAAAAGGTGATTCTTACAAAACTCATATGGTAGGCTTGACAGTTTAGAATGTTGTAATTGAGAAGAGAGGTAGGGGCTCATCTCTGAACATTGCGGGGGCAGGTGGTACTTGTGGGGGACAGAGGAGTACAGCAGATAGAAGCTGGCTAAGAAGAGATGTCCAGGGCAAGGGGACTCTTGCTAAATTGACCTGTTGTTGTAGCGGTCAGGTGTCGGGCTGCACCACAGAGAAGAGAGTGGATGTCCAGAGCAAGTGGGGTACACAAATCTTTATTATAGGATGGGGGGGTGGCTCAGGCCACGTGGAGTCAGCCGACAATGGCCGTCCCCACTACCTGACCACTGGGCGAGAACAGGGAGCGAGATCTGAGAGGGGGAGCCGAGAGCCCAGAGAGAGCGGGGGGGGGGGGGGGGCAGGATTGGTTGAAGGGGGCACTGCTAGGATTTCGCGGGGCATGGTAAAACCTGGGGGCGGAGACTGCATCAGAATAACTCCTCAGCAACATCTCCTCCTATCCCTTTATATCTAAATGGACACAGTAAAGAAAAACAGAATGGAGCAGGCTTAAATGTTTTTAAGGAATGCCGTGCTCCGGTGGGAAGATGTAGGACTTTCTGTGGAGGAGGGAAGGCTTAAATGGCTGCCAACCTTGTGAGATTTATGCGTCCTCCTGTGCTCAACCCCTCTTTAGAGAGAGAGACTTACCTGGAGAGACTCATCTCATAGGTTTAAGCGCAGCCTGCTCAACCATCTCTTCACAATATCTCTACATCTTTTCTGTCTTTCTATCTAGTAATAGCATAAGATGTACAAAGTCTGTAAAAGACTATCATGGAGCAGAAACCTTTGGGGCATAAACCTAAAGGATATAACAAAACAGGAAGGGACAAGTAGGGGAGTAGTAAAAGCCAGTGTGAGGTAAAGGGAAGGATTGGTGTGTAAAGGAACATTCCCTGCTTGGGGGGGGGGGAGGGCAAGGGTACATAATGAGGGGGAGGCGGGAGGCATGACCCACCAAACAGGGGCTATTTGGCATTGTATAGTCCTCAAGGCAACAGTCTGTAAAGTCTATGAATTACACAGGATCAGTCTATGAAAAACCAGCAGCGTGAAGGGAAATAAGCTGCTTTAAAATTGTGTAAAATGTATATAGGGTATGTCAGAAAGTCCGATACAAGTCTCAGTCCGAAGTAGATGGCTAGGGGAAGAATTGGCAGGGGATGCGACGCTGCATGAGGGAGGTCAGCCGCTGGAATTCTGCTTTTCTGTAGATAGCCAGCTGGAACCGCCAACACATGACAGGCAGGTCAGAAGCAGGAACGGCGAGCAGGCATGAAGAAAGTTCTGTCCTTGGAGTCTGTATCAGGTTCTTCAGATCGCGTTAAGTGACATCCAGGGTTTCGGGAGGTGTGCCACTGTAGTCATGCCATCTAGTGGGTGACGTCAGGGTGTGTAGGGGTTCAGATGGTTTTTCCGGGATTCCTGTGAAAGAAACACAAACAATATGCTTCTCGTGGTTAATTTGAACTTGTAACAAGTTATAGGTTTGTTATAGTTGATACCTCGATGATTATAATTGGTTTAAAATCTCTTTATGATTTTATTTAAAGGTCATCTAATGTGACCTCCTGTAGCAGTCTCTACCGCAGGATCTTGAGACCAATTTTAGCTAAAATATGTAGAGCGTCCGAACACGTGTACGTGTCTGTGGGAACGGAATTTTTGGGTCTAGCCGCTGATCGCTTAGGACGTCTAAGTCTTAAGCACATGTGCTTTAACTCTCGTATCTCAGCCTCAAGGTCGCGTATCCTCAAGGCAGACCACGTTGTACATATTTTGTAAGTCGCGATTATGGCTATGAGAACCCACGGTGTAGCGAAAATTAAACCGTCTCTGAGAGCGCGAATCTGTCCCAGGACAGAAGGAGATAATGACTGGGACACCTCCTCATAAAACGAAAAATTTCCTATGGTGGAGGGAAACGTGGGGCCACAGAGGTGGGCGGATGCCACTTACCTGTGTCTGGGCGGTTTCGGGGACCTCAGGCCGGGCCACCCAGCGGGGTGTGGGTGTGGAACACGATGGGCGCCAGATGTTGTTGTAGCGGTCAGGTGTCGGGCTGCACCGCGAGTGGACGTCCGGAGCAAAGGGGTGCACAAATCTTTATTATAGGGTGGGGGGGTGGCTCAGGCCACGTGGAGTCAGCCGACAATGGCCGTCCCCACTACCTGACCACGGGGCGAGAGAAGGGGGCGAGATCTGAGAGAGGGGGAGCTGAGAGCCCAGAGAGAGAGGGGGGAGTGAGGGGGCTTTTTATTGGGCGACAACCAGGGGTGACGTGTGGGGCCAGGATTGGTTGAAAGGGGCACTGCTAGGATTTCGCGGGGCATGGTAAAACCTGGGGGCAGAGACTGCATCAGAATAATTCCTCAGCAACATTGACCTAACTGGATTCTTGCTCAAGGAGCTTGGAAGTGGGGAGTATGGCTCTGGGTGAGTCATGCAGTCTAGTCAGACAGCAGGGTGACTGGGGCTCCCACTCAGCTGACTTAGCAACAGCAGTGCTCTGGTTGGTCTCTCTCTCTCTCAACAAAATAAAAATTAAACAGTAATCTCTTTCTATGCAAAGCTCTTCAACTATGGGCAAGTTATCCAGTAAACTTTATGAATGGGCTGTTCTTGAAAGGGTCGTAAGTGAAATAGGACCTTTTTGAGCATTTCAGCTTTCATTTAAGAAAAAATAAAAATAAAACAGCTTGTATTGCCTCTGTGGTCTGTTAACATGGAGACCTCTTCAGTCCGAAGAGAGGCTTCTTAGTTACTAGGCACTGGGGAGGCAGTTCTCTGTCCCTTCCCTCTGCAGAGCGCCTTCTGTGTCTCTTGTGTTCTTTCTGCTCCTGCCACTCAGAATGATTCACCAGTCCTGGGATGCATTCTGTGTTTTTACACAGTGCTCTGTTGCCTTTCGTGCTGCTATTCAGTCTAGAATGCCAGTCCTGATCTCCTACTGCTAATATAAGTCACACTCACGACCAGTACTCTGTAAACTGACTTGTTTTCTGTTTTTTTTTTAAATAAATATTTATTTATTCCCTTTTGCCCTTGTTGTTTCATTTTTGTAGTAGTAGTTGTTGTTGTTATTGATGTTGTCATTATTGAATAGGACATTGAAAAATGGAGAGAGGAGGGGAAGACATAGAAGGAGAGAGAAAGATAGACACCTGCAGACCTGCTTCACTGCCTGTGAAGCGACGCCCCTGCAGGTGCAGAGGCTCAAACGGGGATCCTTACAATGGTCCTTGTGTTTGGCGCCACGTACGCTTTACCTGCTGCGCTACCACCCGACTCCTTGTTTTCTGTTCTTAAAAAATTTTATTATTTTTAATTATTACATAGAGAAAGAGAGAAATTGAGAGAGGAGGGGGAGATAAAGAGAGGTAAAGAGACAGAGAGACACCTATAGCCCTGCTTCACTACTCATGAAGCTTTTCCCCTGAAGGTGGGAACCAGGGCCTTGAACCCGGTTCCTCGTGCACTGTAATGTGTGCGTTTAACCAGGTGCACCACTGCCTGGCCCCTGTTTTCTGTCTTTCAATGTTGGACTTTGACAATGCTGTGGAAGACCCCAGCATGATCTTATTTGGTGTAACATGGAAAATCAGTGATACAAGTTATTTTACACACTTAGATGTTAATGAATGTCATTACAAAACTTTATCCAACTCTGAAATCTATTTTCTTCTTGGGTGTATTATTTTTAAACAACAGCATAATAGACATAACCTTGACAAAAGTTTTGTATTTTCTGTACACATTAAAAAAAAAAAAAAAAAAAACAACCAGAGCACTACTCAGCTCTGGCTTATGGTGGTGCTGGGGATTGAACCTGGGATTTTGGAGCCTCAGGCATGAGTGTCTGTTTGCATAACCATTATGCTTTCTACTCCTGCCCTTCTGTACACATTTTAATTGCCATATATTATACAACTGTTAGATAGTATTGCATACAATAAACTAATCTGAGTATGCCTGCATTTGATCTACAGTACCTCATATGCCAGAATATGGCTCCTGCCTCCGCCTGTCTTCTCTCTATCTTTTGTGGTATATGTATATATTTCCTATTCATTTGTTTATTGGCTAGAGACAGTCAAAAGTCGAGATGGAAGGGGAATATAGACAGGGAAAGATACTGCCGCACTGCTTTACCACTTGGGAAGTTTTTCCCTTGCAGGAGGGGGTTGGGGGCTCAAACCTGGGACCCATAAGTTGCACAGTATCAGAGGTATGTATGTGTTAGAGCAATGGCACATCTCACGTTTGACTTGAAGGCCACTCTCATAGTTTGACACATTTCCCTTCTGGAGAGGGAGGATCAGTGTGTCACATTTTACCTAACTATTCATGTACTATGAAACATTCCTCATTATTTCAATTTTTAGTGATTACAATAACTTATTAAATTTAGTTGTTAAAGGGGGTCAGTCAGGTGGTAGCGCAGTGGGTTAAGCGCACTTGGCACAAAGCGCAAGGACCTGTCTAAGCACCCTGGATGCCAGCCCCCGGCTCCCCACCTTCAGGGAGGTCACTTCACCGGCGGTGAAGCAGGTCTGCAGGTGTCTGTCTTTCCTTCTTCCTCTCTGTCTCCCCTCCTCTCTCCATGTCTCTCTGTCCGTTTCTTTCCATTTCTCTCTGTCCTGTCCAACAACGGTAACAATGACAACAATAATAACTACAACAACAAGGGTAACAAGGGCAACAAAATGGGAAAAATGGCCTCCAGGAGCAGTGGATTCACAGTGTAGGCACTGAGCCCCAGCAATAACCCTGGAGGCAAAAAAAATGTTATTATAAACATAAAGCTAGGGGTGAAAAAAGTTGCATGCGTGCACGCGTGCATGTGCGCACACACACACACACACACACATGTATTTTGGATTCTTTTCTTATAGCTTAGTGCCAGTTGTCAAGGTAAGTGAGTTTGACACAGGTTGTGATACTGCTCTCTGAAGAAGGAATTGTTACCGTCTCCGCTTCCCCCACCATATGAGAGAGCTGTCTGTGTAGGGAGGGGTTACTGTCAATACTTAAGGGGCTGGGCCGTAGCTCACCTGGTAGAGCACAAACTTCACTCTGCTTCAGCATCTCGATTTGAACCCACCACTACCACAGGGCACGGGAGGCTCCTGCCCAGAGGGAGCTTCACGAGTGATGGTATCTCTTCTCTCTCTTTCTCCCTGTCTCTCATCCTCTGTCCAAAAAAAAAAAAAAGAGGAGGCTGGGAGTAGTGGAATGTGTAAGTGCAAAGCCCCAGCAATAGCCCTGACAGCAATATGTCAATAAAATAGAACTGTGTCACACATGAATCTGTAATGTCAAGCTCACTTCCTTGTAATGAATTCTCCCAAGTGGTTGACCTTAAGTAATGGGCTCAAAATTCCCATGTAGAATTTCTCTTTGATGAAACTCTAGGATCTAACCCATTGTTTCTCCTCCCTCTCCCTGTAATGTTTTATTAGGGAAACAATGATTTATAAGACAGTAGTTGTCACACGGGGACAATTTCTCATCCTTTCATGGTAGGTGTCAGCACAGCAATCCCACCACCAACTTGCTCCCCCCAGCCCCAGCAGAAACTAAGAAAAGCTTTGTCAGTGAGTGAGTGAAAGGAGGGTTAGTTTTATATTGTCTGCATCAAGATGAATGTTATTCACTGAAGTATGTGTTGAATGCTTGAACTTTTCTTCCACTTGGTAACAGCAGTTATCTTTTCCATATCTTTCAAGTGGCATTTGGATTAATAATGCCCACTGGACTGCACAACAATGAAATGAAACACAGTCAACATTACGTGTTCAAATGTGCCTGAGTTGGAATTTCAAATCAGTGAAACCACAGTCCACATTTTTAGCATAAAACAGACTTCTGTGATTTTTTTTCCTTTTCATGCGAGGAGTAGAGGTTAAACCTTTTTAGAGGAAGCATAGAGCTGCAAAGTCAGGAGATTTCTTTTTTTTTTTAATTTTTTAATTATCTTTATTTATTGATTGGATAGAGGTAGTCAGAAATCGAGAGGGGAGGGAGGGACAGAGAGGGTGAGAGACAGAGAGACCTGCAGCACTGCTTCACCACTTGTGAAGCTTTCCCCCAGCAGGTGGGGACTAGGGGCTCGAACCCAGGTCCTTGTGCATTGTGCATTGTGAAATTTCTTTGATTCAGTTTTATTCCAGATTATATTTGTGAATTTTTGAACAGAAACCTTCAAGTTCCTTTATGTTCTTAAACGTTCCAGTTGGACTTCATCAAAGAAATTGAACAAAATCTCCAGTCAATGGTGATCTGTGTTTTTCTCAGGCTTCATGTATTTAGTGTAACTTAGTGAAATTAACGAATTTAATCCTGGGTGTGCTGCCTTTTCAATAGTCTGGTTTTTCTGCAGTTTGGCTAGAGTTTCAGTGATGTGAATGATACCGAATGATCCTGACCCTAGCGATGATAAATCTTATCCTGCATAGAGATGTTCTCAGGTCACCTAGCAGGACACCCCCTGGAGTCTGCTAATGACTGCCTTGTGCTTTGCTTTCACTCATGACATTCAGTGTCTTTTCACTGGTGTGGCAGTGAGACTTCCCTGGGACCTCGCCCATTAATAATCTCCAGCTGCAGCAGAAAGCAGCCAGCGTGGCCACTGGCGCCGGTCTGTGCCTGTGCACACTTCCTTTATCTCCTGCTTGGGCAAACAGTCCCTTAGCCACGGGAGAAAACACCACTCTGAGCTGAGTTCTGCCCTCACTGGCTGCGGAGTTGGTGACACTGGGCATAGGATCTCCTCGCCAGTACTGTCTCATGGCATCATCTCTGGGAAGACCGTGAGACGCTGTTGAGTTCTCATTTGTGTCCTCAGCAAGGCTGACACAGAATCCATTTTGATGACCATATTCAGATATCAAAGCGGTTTAGGAACACGACGAGCACAGTTCTTCAGACATACACATGCACGAGCTTCATTTCTGCCTTTCCTACATTCTGTAAACCCGCCTTTGAGTCCTCCACTTGCAGCTGTTGCACTATTTTTGTGGAAGCAGGCTGAGAAACCTGGCAGGAGGCCTTGGTGCTGCCTTGTTGTTCTACACAATGGGTGTTTTCTGGACTTGTGTAACAGAGGGCTTTCTCTGAATGTTTTCCCCAGCGGTCCTTGGGCTACAGCATGGAAGTGAGCTTTAATGTTTTCTGTTAAGTGTGCACGTGCCTGTGGTGCATCGAAGCTTCCATTTTATTTGGGAGAAGCTTTTCAGAGCATTTGTTTTGATCATATCTCACAGGTTACAGCGATGTGCTCTCCTCTTGCCACGTTCATGTCTTCATGTGATAACGAGTCTTGAGAAATAAATGCCTGTCCCATTTCAACGGGTGGGGACCTCCTATTAGCGACTGAGAGGGCACTGTAGAAATTGTGAGTTGAGAATCAGTTAAATTTATGTGATCCTGGGGCCAGGCAGTGGCACACATGGTAGAGCACACATGTTACCATGTATTAGGACCCAGGTTCGAGCCCCTGTCCTCACTTGCGGGGGGGGGGGGGAGCTTCATAAGCAGTGAAGCAGTGCTGCAGCCCGCTCCCTCTCCCCCCCCAATTTCTCTCTGTTGTCTAGCCAGTAAATAGAATCTTACAAAAAGTTTTGAATTGAACTGCTTTTTCACCGAGTGATTCTAAAAATGATGTTGTTTTGTTTTTTTTTACTTTTCCCCAGGAACTACTTTTTTCAGCTTCTAGTATTTATAGATACATGTTTTTTTTCTGAATGTCTTTTTGAAAGTGGAACCTTGTACAGTCCCTCCTGGAAGGCTTACTAGTAGTCCTCTCCATCCACAGTGCTCTGGAATCGGATTTTTTTTTTTTTTAACAAACTCAGGCATGCTTTAACAAATCAAATCATTTTTCATCTGTAACTTTGCAGTGAGTTTGCTGAGAGATAGTGGTTCAGCTTCAAGAAGTGGTTGGTTCATTTCCATGTACCTTTGTAAAGTGGAATTCTCTTTCTTTGCCTGTGTGTGTGTCACTTTTCCACGTTGTTGCTACGCTTAGCTTTTACTGTTCCCTGCTGAATTCTCTGCTACTGCAAATATTGAAGTAAGGATGATTTAGAAAGAACCATGGTCAGGCCTTGCTTACTGAAGCCCTCCCCACACCAGACACCCTGGCATTGCTCCTTGTGAAAAGTAAGCGGCACCAAATGGCCACCTCTGAAACGCCTGGGCGTGTTGCTTGGTGACGGGCGACAGCTGGGCCTGACAGTGACCTGGCCCCTCCTAACCTCTGTCCTCTGCCACCACCCCTTCCCCCTCCACGCCTCTGGGACTATGCCTGGGCCATTTTTTTAGAAGGCAACTTGGGTAGCATGACTGTTCTTTGAGCTCAGCTGTGAGGTTCTTTATTCTGCTGGCATCTTCACCCTTTGTGTGGTGGCTTTTCCAGTTCCCCTCTCCTAGTCCCTTTTGCCAGCGTTCAAGCAGCGAATGTGGAGAAGCCCCATGTGAGGCCCCTGACCGCTGATGTGACAGTCCCAGCAGTGAGCAGGTGGGCTGTGCGTCTGGATGTGTCAGTCAGTCCTTTCTACCTTCTCTCTGTGTTTCCAGGGAGCTTTGTACGTGTGACCTCCCAGGGCCAGTGTTGGGCTCTTTGTCCATCTCCTGCTCTGAGGGAGAGGAATTTGGTGTAACAATCACTTAAATAGCAGGGTCCTGTGTTTGCTTTATTGCTGGCGGCCTTCCTTCCTTCCTTCCTTTCTTTCCCTTTTAATTAAGAGGAACATTTTTCTTGGGGTTTTTCTAATTTTGAAATTTTAAAGATATAAAGCCCTATCTCCCCCACCCACCCCCCCAAAAAAAAACAACCCCATGGGGCTAAATTTTTTTGGGTGATTCTTTTCAATTGTTATGACAGATTAGGAGTAAAAGTGGGTTGAACAATACCTAAAACCATACTTTTTGCACATCTCTTAATATCAGATAGCATCATGAGATGAGTTGGGGGTTATATATGTTGTCTATATCTATTCTGGGGCTGTTTGAGTACCCTTATTATAATGTTTGAAATAAACATGTATTTCTTCTTTCATAATCTGACATTCTTCCTTTTCCTTCAGTGTTTCACTGAGAACAGATTTCTGGAAATGTTGACCGTCTCCTCCTCTATTCCTCCTCTTCTCCTGCCTCCTCTTCTTCCTTTTTCTTCCCCCCTTCCCCTTCTCCCTTACTTAACAAGAGCACCAGGCAGCTTTGGCTGTTGGCGATGTCAGGGATTGAACCTGGGCTCCCTCAGTATGTTAAGATTCCATCGTTTGTCTTCCTATCCTTGAGGTATTTAGCGGAAAACTGAAATTTTTGAAACAACTTTAAGATAAAAATGAATTATTTCTTTGTAAGAAATGACCTGCAAATTCGTTTACCTTAGTTCCAGGGAAATCTGTTTCAAAGAAATTAGTCCAAGTACTAGGAAAGGACAGCCATCGTGAGCTAGCTGGGTGTAGACAATAGTCCTGTTAATGCTCAAGCCAAAACTGACCCAGGTCGCCCACATGGCGAAGCAGCGTGCTATCCAAGTGAGCCATTTCTGTTTCATCTGCGGAAGTTCTTGTAAACACGAGGAAGAGTGGGTCTCTTGTTGTCTAAGCTCTGGAACCTTCTCACCAGCTTGCCTTGCCCTGTCTGGCCAGCAGCACAGATGCCTTTGTCCCATGCTCGGCTGCTGCAGGGCTGTTCTAAACAGAAGGGATGGAGTCGCGTTTGCACACTCCACCCTGTGCGAAGTAGCATGTAAGCAGAGGGTGTGAGCAGAGAGTGCGCACCTCACGGCAGCCAGCTGCTCAGGTGAGTGAGGCTGATTGAAAAAGTCTCTGCTCCGGCCCCTGCCTCCTGCGACCTTTGCTCTAATTCTGATACAGATTTTAGAGGATTATAAGATTGTCCTTTGGGATGGTCAGTAATTAAGTGGGAAAAACACCAGATAGAGCATGTTCATAATTTCCTTTTGGTCTTGAGGCCATTCGTCCTAAATCAGCCCTGTTTTGGTGTTAGAAACTGGATTATGTGACTTATGTGGATTATGTGAATCGTGAAGATTCTTTTTTTCTGTGAACGAGTGTATTTTTGAGCTAGCTTTTTCAAATGCCTTCCTCCCCCTTTAATGTTAAAAAGGTTAGAAAAGTTTCAAAAGGTATAGTATGACTGACTTATTTTTTATTAAAGGCTTGTCTTTTAAAAATATTTTATTTATTTTTGGACAGAGGCAGAGAGAAATAGAGGGTGTGGGGCGATAGGGAGTTGGGGGTGAGCACTACTTCACCGCTGATGGCATATACTTCCTGCAGGTGGGGACCAGCGCTTTTAATCTGGGCCCCTGAGCACTGCAACATGCATCCTCTACAGAGTACAACATTACTCAGGCCCCGAAGGCTTGTTTCAGATAGTTTAATTATTTTAATATAGAGTCAAGTATTTACATAAAAATAAATTAGAAATGTTATTGCTTGTAATTAAACCTGATATTTTTATTGGTTTTTAAATTTTTTAAATATTTATTTATTCCCTTTTGTTGCTATTTTTGTTTTTTAGTTGTCTTTTAAGCTTTATTTTATTAATTATATATGAGAGAATGTTACATATGGCAGAGAGAGAGAGAGACAGAAAGACAGACTGACAGATAGAAGGCAGAGTACCACTCCAGTACTTGTAGTGCTGGACATCAAGCCAGGAACCTTAATCATTAAAGACTGGTGCTCTATCAGTTTGGATATTTCCTCAGCCACTGTTTTATTTATTTATTTACTTATTTGCCTCCACGGTTATTGCTGGGGCTTGGTGCCTGCACTACAGATCCACTGTTCCTGGAGGCTATTTTTTCCCTTTTCTGTTGCCCTTGTTATTTATTGTTGTTGTTTTCTTGTTGTTGTCGTTGTTGGATAGGACAGAGAGAAATCGAGAGAGAACGGGAAGACAGAGAGGGGGAGAGAAAGACAGACACCTGCTGACCTCGCTTGTGAGGCGACTCCCTGCAGGAGGGGAGCCGAGGGCTCGAACTGGAATCCTTACGTGGGTACTTGTGCTTTGTACCATGTGCTTAGCCCACTGTGCTATCTCCTGGCCCTTGGTTTTATTTATTTTTAAGAGCTGTATGTAGTATCATATGCCAGAAATCAATTATACATTTTTTTGCTGCTTTCTTAAAATCATTTAGTGATTTCTGAATGCTCTCCCTTTGTATTTAACATAGCACTGAAAATCACACACGTGTCTCAAGTCAAATCTACCAGTCTCTTAATCCAGATGAGACTGTAACACTACAATTTTAAGAACAGTCTTCCTGTTTTATAAATATATATAGATTTTTATGAAACATCAACATTGGGGATTTGAATAGAAACTGAAATTAAGCATCAGTGTTAAGGTTCTATAATTACGTCTTCTTTCTGAAGCAAGAATAAGGTTCAAGACTTTCATCCAAATTGTCTTTACTTATTGGATTAAAGTCTCTCTCTCTCTCTCTGTCTCCAGTGCCTGCACTTTGAATCCATCTGGTGGCCATTTCTTCCATTTTATTGGCTAGAACAGAGAGAAATTGAGAGGGGAGGGGAAGACAGAGGGGGAGACAAAGACGGACACCTGCAGACCTGCTTCACCACTTGTGAAGCAACTCCCCAGCGGGTGGAGAGCCAGGGGCTCGAACTGGGATCCTTGCACTGGTCCTTGCGCTGGTCCTTGCCCTTCGCACCATGTGCACTTAGCCCCATGCACTACCACCCAGCCCTGGATTAAAGTCTTAACACTTATTAAGTGTTTAAAAATTAGTATTTTCTGGTCCAGGAGGTGGCACAGTGGATAAAGCACTGGACTGTCAAACATGAGGTCCTGAGTTTGATCCCAGGCAACACATGTACCAGAGTGATGTCTGGTTCTTTCTTTCTCTCCTCCTACCTTTCTAATAAATAAATAAATAGACTTATAACTATAAAGTGAAGATTAGTGTTTCCCTATTCAATATTTAGTCTTTTGTGGTTTTCAGTATTTCTATGCAAGCAGAGTTGTGTTTGCCTCATATAACTAATAACCGACTCTATGACAGGTTTTAAACACTTAGGGAAAGCAGGTACTGAAACTGAACATTAGCCTGAAGTTCAGAGGAAGTGGGAACACCAGGCTGTTAGTGGAGGACAGGGATCCTCTGCCTGAGGGGCCCCAGAGCTTCTCCCTGGAGTGCTGTCACTCTCTTGGGCAAATAGTTCAGCCCTTCCTTAGGCTGGGACCCAGAGAGAGAGAGAGTACCAGAGTGCCCTTCTCTGGGTAGATTTCTGTTTGTTTTTTTTAAGTCCATGACCTTCTGTAATCCTGGTGCAATGCTGTCATATGGTAGAATTTATGCCTTTTTTTAGTTTATTATCTTTTTCTTTTTTCCTCCTGCTGTAGGCTTCCTGCTAGTTGTTCCTTTTCTTTTAAATTTAAGTACACGCTTTCCAGCTTCCCTTTGATAAATGCTGACACTTTAGGAAGTTTCACACTTCTTTGTTTTTGCATAAAATTCTGGACTTATATGGCAAGAGTATGTCCTTCTTCTTTTCCCCCACTCTCTGTTTCCTCACTTGTCTGCTGACAAGTTTAAAAAAGAAAAAGCAAACTTTTTTTCCCCCTTTCTCCCTGTTCTTCCTCTGTGGTTTGCTTTCCAGAACTTTCTTTGCCTCGTTACCCACCACGCCAGCCCCAGTTGCAGCCTGACAAGTCTGCCAGGCTGACACTTCAAGAGTACCCATGAAATTCTCTTGTACTTTCTGCCACTCCTGGATTCTCTGCCTGCACCATTCTACTGGTCCCCTCCCTCCCTCCCTCCCTTTCTCTTATTTTAAGATAGAGGGGAGACAAAGATGGGAGAAAGACCACAGCACCTGCCACAGGAAGGTCTTAATCCTGAAAGTATAATCAGAGGCCCTGGGCTGCCATTTTCACTTCATAGCTGGGTAGACTGTGTCTTAGCTTCTGAATCTGTAGTAGGGATAGTCACCTTTAACCCATAGGGTTGTTAATAAGACGCAACTGACATGTTAGATGTATTAGTAGGCATTTAATAACATTTCAGTTAATTGTTACTTGTTGTTTGCAGTTCCCCTCCCCCCACATATTTGACACAGAGATGATTGTTTCATGTGTATTTTCTGTTCCCTATCTGATTGCCATCCGTCCCCCGCCCCCACCCCATTTTCCTCTTCTCCTCCTCTTGTTCCTCTTCTTTCTTTATCTGAGAGGACAGAGTCAATTTGAGAGGGGAAGGGGAGGGAGAGAGAGAGAAAACTGTAGCTCTGCTTCACCACTTATGAAGCTTTCCCCTTGCAGGTGGGGACCAGGGATTTGAACCTGGGTCCTTGTGCCTGATAATGTGTGCACTCAACCAAATATGACACTACCCAGCCCCTCTCCTAGTTTCACTGAGGTGTAATTTTTTTTTTTTAAGTGTGTATATTGGTGGCCGAGTGGTGGCATACCCAGTTGAGTACACATGTCACAATGTGCAGGGGATTGGATGTGAACCCTCAGTCCCCACCTACAGGAGGAAGCAGTGCTGTAGATATCTTTCTTTCTCTCTTGCTCTCTCCCTCCTTCTTCCCTCTCAATTTCTGTTTCTCTTTCGATAACGTGTGTGAGTGTGTGTGTGTGTGTGTGTGTGTGTGTGTCTTTAGGGTACACAGCATGATGATTTAAAATATATCAACACTGAAATTACCCCTATAGTTAAGCTAATTGAGGCATCGACACCTTAGTGTGTGTGTGTGTGTGTGTGGTGAGTACGTGGCCGATCTGTTCTCAAGCGCGCACAGTACGGCGTTCCTAGCTGCAGTCCCCATGCTGTGCATTACAGCCCCGAGTCTATTTAGCGCGTAACTGAACGTTTGTGCCCTTTGACTAGCGTCTCTTTCCCCCTCCCTGCAGCCCTTGCCAAGCCAAGTGCTGCTGTTCCTTTTTATTCTGAGTTATATATTTTATAGATTCCACCTAAAAGTGAGTTCTTCTAGTATTTGTCGTTTCGTGTCTGGTGTGTTTCATTCAGCAAACTGTTCTCCAGGTTCACCCATTTCACAGTTGTGTACTCAACTCTGGCTGATGGTGGTGCGGGGAATTGAACCTGGGACTTTGGAGCCTCAGGCATGAGAATCTTGTTGTATAGCTGTTATACTAACTCCCCCTGCCCCAGACTGACTTTTTCGTTCAGGAACAGACATCATAGTAATAGATTTCGCCCTGGTGCCCTTGCATTGCACGTGGTGACAGGGCCATGCTTGGTGAGCTCTCTCTCCAGTCTCATTGTACACACCCTGTTTCATTACAGGAATTCTTGCACTTGATATCCAGACAGCATTCCCCCCTCCCCCCCCAGCCATTGTACTGGGGACATGACGGTTTATAAGACAGTTGTTGTCATGCATGTACAGTGCCATATATTGGCTTACTGAGTTTTACAAAAATGACAGGCTCTTCATTTTTTAAAATAATATATTTTCCTTTTTGTTGCCCTTGTTGTTTTTATTGTTGTTGTAGCTATTATTGCTGTTGATGTTGTTGTTCTTGGATAGGACAGAGAGAAATGGAGGGAGGAGGGGAAGACAGAGAGGGGGAGAGAAATGTAGACACCTGCAGACCTGCTTCACCGCCTGTAAAGTGACTCCCCTGCAGGTGGGGAGCCGGGGGCTCGAACTGGGATCCTTACGCTGGTCCTTGCTTTGCGCTATGTGCGCTTAACCCACTGCGCTACTGCCCGACTCCCTAGGCTCTTCATTTTAAAAACAGGACTTAACAGGTAAGTTAGTAAATGATGCAAGAGTCAGAGGCAGCATAAAAATTCCTACTTTCCCAGCAGTTATACAGCTTAAATTTATTGGTTTGGACTAATACTGTAATGTTAAGTTCTTTATTTCTGGAGATAGAGATCTACCAGACACCTAAGATTCTCATCTGAAGAACTTTGCGTCAGTAAGAAAACTCCTGATTGGGCCTTGGCAGTGTGCAGTAGTGCCTTGTATGCTTGAGACCCTGTGTTTGACCCCTGCACCCCATCCAAACAAGACACAAAACCAAGCAGAAAAGATAAATGATGCGGCTGGGGGTAGATAGCAAAATGGTTTTGCAAAGAGACTCTCAGAAGCCCCACGTTCAGTCGCCTGCACCACCATAAACCAGAGCTGACTAGTGCTCTGGTAAAAGGAAAGAGAGAAAGAGAAAAGAAAGAAAGGAAGGAAGGAAGGAAGGGAGGGAGGAAGGGAGGAAGGAAGGAAGGAAGGAAGGAAGGAAGGAAGGAAGGAAGGAAGGAAGGGTAAATAATAAAACAGCGCTTTCATTAAAAGGACAGAAAAAGAAAGAAATGTGGTAAAGTGGCTGGATACAAAGATGGATGAATCCACAGTTTTGATTTGCAGTGGACATTAAAGAATGCAAGTAAATCAGAAGAAGAGAGTATTCTCTTCCTGTTGTGTCATGTCTTTGCGTTCACATGCTCAAACTAAGAGCTTGCTGTTTTTTACAAAGTTCATTTAAAAGATGTGTGTGAATGTCAAGGGCGAGAACATGGTTCAGACTGAGACTAGAACATTACCCACGTATTTTTCAGAAACTGCTCAAGTTGGCCTTGAGCAGTTTAGATTGAGTGAGAAATAGTGGGAACAGAGAATGCCGGCCATAGTTTCTCAAGGGACTTAGCAGAGGGACATGATTCACTTGGGAGCTGTATTCACAGCCCTCCAGTTCTCTCTGCTCTTCACTGGTGTCTGTGGTGTTCACAGAGGCGGCCTAGTAGATGCTCATTCACAAGGAAAGAATGAGAAAAGACATTGTGACCAAAGCGGTTTTAAGTGATTTGTCTGTATTGATTTAAGATGGGTTTACAAAGTGACAAGAATGTAGGAGTGGTGGCTTGGGAGGTGGTTCAGTGGCTAAAGCCTTGGACTTGCAAGCATGAGGTCCTGAGTTCAATTCCCAGTATCCCATGTGCCAGGTTGATGCTTTGGCATTCTCTCTCAACATTTTCAAAAACAGAGTATAGGGGGACTGGCAGTGAGGCACTCCTTAGAGCACACGGGCTGTAGTTCTCAAGGACCCTGGGTCAAACCCTGCTCCCAACCCGCAGCCTCAGGCATGAGAGTCTCTGTGCTGAACAGTTAGGCTGTCTTTTTCATCTTCACTTAGTTGGCAAAGCATAGTCACCTCTAGTTCCAATCACTTTGTCCCAGAGAACATAACACCATCATTTTTCCTGCCAGTTACATTCCACCTAGTGTTGATCCCACATCTCCCTTAACACAATTGCAACGTGCTTTTGGAACCCAGGGATTGAAGGAGGAGTAACCGAGTTCTGTGGAAGATGCAGTCTTGTTCCTTGCGGAGAATGATGGAGACTAGGTCCTGGGAATGACTAGATTCGCCTGGGTGTTCACCTGGATACTGAAAAAGGCAATCTTTAGAAGGCTTTGTCTAGATTTCTGAGGCACCTTCTTCCTACAGCCAGTGACCACTTAAGTCCTCGTGGTTCTGGGAGGCATGGCTGCCAGACATGGGGCTGTGCACCCTGTCCATCTCCTTCTTCTGCACCAGCATCGAGAGGAACCATGTTCTTTCCTTCCTCCCCTATACTCCTCTCTGCGAAAACACAACGGCTACAGTGATGGGATCTCTCTATACCGACACTGGTGGGGTTCTCCCAAGGAAGACAGGAGATTGGTGAGATCTGATCACCCACCAGCAAGCCCGTGCGCCCACCCCCCTCACCCCAACTTCTGAGCAGTGTTTGCATGGCTTCAATGTAAAGGAGGGCCCCAGCAGCACTGAATGTGTGAGGAAAGCTCTAAAAGTGGAAGCCTGCAAGTTGGCACAGTAGGCAAAGCGCTGGACCCTTTACTGTAGTCCTGAGTTTAACCCCTGGCTTCACATGCACCAAAGTGTTGCTCTGGTTCTCTCTCCTTCCCCCATTTTTCTCCTAAATAATTAAATCTTGGGAGTCGGGCGGTAGCGCAGCGGGCTAAGCGCACGTGGCACAAAGCTCGAGGACCGGCGTGAGGATCCTGGTTCCAGCCCCCGGCTCCCCACCTGCAGGGGAGTTGCTTCACAGACGGTGAAGCAGGTCTGCAGGTGTCTGTCTTTCTCTCCCCCTCTGTGTCTTCCCCTCCTCTCTCCATTTCTCTCCGGTCTATTCAACGACAGTGACATCAGTAACAACAGCAATAGTAGCTACAATAAAAAAACAACAAAGGCAACAAAAGGGAATAAATAAATAAATAAGAAAAAGTAATAATTAAATCTTGAAGGAAAAAAAAAGTGAAGAGACCCTTGAACATTCAGTCAACAAACAAGTGAAGTAATGCAAGAAACTGAACAATCTAAACAACAACAAAACAAGCTTCATCCCCCAAATCAGAAGAATAGACAGTATTATGTGCATCCCACCCTGCCAAAAAACCAAAACCAGACAAACAAAAAACACAGGACTAGGAATGAAGAGTTAAGTATGAAAGACCTTTTGAGAATTTAAAAAATGTTACCATGAAGCCAAGGAGTAGGATAAGGAACTTCACTTTCTTTCCTTTCTTTCTTTCTTTCTTTCTTTTTTTTTTTTAAGATTTTATTTATTTATTCATGAGAAGATAGGAGGAGACAGAAGGAACCAGACATCACTACTCTGGCACATGTGCTGCCGGGGATCGAACTCAGAACCTCATGCTTGAGAGTCCAAAGCCTTATCATTGTGCCACCTCCCGGACCACTTCTTTTTTTTTTTTTTAATTTACTTATTAATGAGAAAGGTAGGAGGAGAAAGAACCAGATATCACTCTGGTACATGTGCTGCTGGGAGTTGAACTTCAGGACCTCGAGCTTGAGAGTCTAGTGCTCTATCCAATGTGCCACCTCCCAGACCACACAGGAACTGTCACTTTCTACATGTCTAACATGTGGTTAACTTCAGCATAAGAAAAAACAGCCGGTTTGCGTGTTCCCTGTGGGGGTGAGGACCGGCTTGAATCTGCCGGCTGCTTCTGCACTGACAGTGCTGCAGGCATCTTGGAGCCCTGGGCTGTGTTCAGTATGCAGGGCAGTAATGAGTGCGATAAGCGCTGTTTATGTAGCCCTTCTCGAGAAATCTGTAAGCACAGTCGCAGGGCGTTCACGCAGGGGAATGCAGGCCCAGGCCATGGAGTTTGCTCCAGCTTGCTCGCCAGAAGTTGCTCTCCTCAGGTCACTTCTATGAGTCCCACTTCCCTCCTCTGTTTTGCAGTCGGTGACAGTTAGGACCTGTCTCTAAGGCAGTCATGACAATGAAGTGATGACAATTGTTGGATTATGTGGGGAAGAGGGGAGAGGGAGAGAAAGATAGACACCTACAGACTTGCTTCACCACTTGCGAAGCCACTCCCCTACAGGTGGGGAGTTGGGGGCTTGAACCAGGATCCTTGCACCAGTCCTTATACTTGATGCTATGTGTGCTTAACCCAGTGTGCTACCGCCCGACCCCCTAATTCCCATATTCATCATTTCTCTGTCTCTACGCTGTACACTGAGAATGGATAGATAGTCCTTTTGTTGCATTTCCTTCCTCCCTTCCTTCCTTCCTTCCTTCCTTCCTTCCTTCCTTCCTTCCTTCCTTCCTTCCCATTAAAGGATTTATTTATTTATTCATGAGAAAGATAGGAGGAGAGAGAGTAAGAACCAAACATCACTCTGGTATATGTGCTGCTGGGGATTAAACTCGGGACCTCATGGTTGAGAATACAATGCTTTATCCACTGCACCATCTCCCCTGGACCACTTGTTGCAACTTTCTTGAGTAAGTTCGTGCTCTGTCCTGGCTCCAGTGTCAGTCTGCATCACTCAAGAGAAGGTGTGAGGGTGTTTAACATACAGGAAGGGGAGTCTTCATCAATTGAAATGTTGCCTTTCAATTGTAGGTGGCGGTTAGCAAGGTGAAAGTCCAGAACCATGGCTCAGTTTCCAACACCGTTTGGTGGTAAGTTTTTTTTCTTCTTCTTCTCCTTCTTCTCCTTCTCCTTCTCCTTCTCCTTCTCCTTCTCCTTCTCCTTCTTCTTCGCACTTCATAATCATTAAAAACTAACATTGTGACAAGTTTCAGATATTCACACAGGCAGAAAGCATAGTGTGGTCATACTCAAATGTGTGTACACACCACCTATTTCCAAGGCGTATTGGTTCACGGCCAGTATCGTTCCATCTGAATCTTATGAAGCAAGTCTCAGGCACCATCATCTTAGTTAACTCACAGACCTTGGGTCTGGGGATTGAACCTGGGAACTTCAGAGCCTCAGGCCTGAGAATCTTTACATAACTTATGCTGTCTCCCTCCCCGGTAGTAATTCTTCATGTCCTCAACAGCCAGGTCGGTATATAAATGGCCCTGTTGGCTTTAGAAAGCATTAGGAGATTAGAATTTACTCAACTCAGGATCCAGACAAGACACACAGGTCGTGTGTCTCCTCCTCCGGGAACCTCACTTTCACCCCTTGATCTTCCATGATGAAGGGAGCCAGTCCCTTTATTTCTGCTATTCTCCCAAAGCCTGGTTTTGAAGCTTACCACATCTGTTGGCCTTTCTTTAGTTTGCCTGCTCGAAACTTATCAATCTGTATAAAATGTGTTTTCACGTTCTTTCCCCCACGCTACTAAGAATATTAAATACTGTTTTTGCTTACTGGCCAGTTGTTCATTTCCTCCCCTCCCCTCCTCTCCTCTCCTCTCCTCTCCTCTCCTCTCCTCTCCTCTCCTCTCCTCTCCTCTCCTCTCCTCTCCTCTCCTCCGCTCCCCTTCCTTTTTTCTTTTTCTTTTTTTTTTTTTACCAGAGCACTGCTCAGCTCTGGTTTATGGTGGTGCAGGGGATTGATCCCCTTCCTTTCTAATAAGAGAGTGTGCTCTGTGAATGATGACTCTCGGCAGCCGTCTCATCCAGTCATCCCTCTGCACTTCTATTGAAGTCCCCTGGGCTGCTAGTCAGGAGGTCTGCACACATTTCAGAAAACTCAACATCACTCGGTTCGATGGTGATGTGTTTATAACTCTCTTCTTTATTACTGGGCAAGTCTTATTTTGCTTTTAATTTTTTGAATCTCCTTCTTAAAATATAATAGCTTACTGGATAGAAACAGAGGAATCACAAAGGAAGGAGAAGATAGAGAGGGAGAGATACCTGCAGCACTGCTTCACTGCTCAAGAAGTTTCCACCCTGCAGCTGGGGATCAGGGACGTAGACCGTGGCCCATAAGTATTATAACAAGTGTGCTCAATCTGGTGCACTACTGCCTGGCCCCTTTAATTCTAGCCTTAAGGATGAATACTGACAGTGCAGAAGTTAGTTGCAGGACTATAAGGCCTGAGAAGGAAGGAAGCAGATCTGTGTCAGTCACCACTTACCCCCTAACTCGGTGTCTGGCGCATAGGTGACTCCTGTGACTGTTTCTAGGGACAGAATGAACCACTGCTCTACCTGTCACTGTCAAGCAGAGACGCTGGAGCAAGGGGACACCAGCTGTCTAGAGATTTTGCTTTCATACTGGGTCTCACATCCTGTACTAGACACACATCGTGCAATTCCCACCTCTTGAGAAAGTGCCAGAGCATTGTAAAGTCTCCTCCCTGAACCATCGAAACTTACTTTGGTGAATTTGAGGGCTAACTTGAGATTCTCAGAAATGAGGGGACAACCTATCAGACTCTGGTTAAAGTCCCCCCCCTTTAGGATAGCCTTAAAAAGTATTAGGGAAGCTATGAAGGGAGGGGATTGAGTATGGAGCTCAGGGAGTGGGCATTGTGTGGAAATGTACCCCTCTTATCCTACAGTCTTGTCAACATTTCCATTTTATAAATAAAAATTAAAGAGTAAAGAAGTATTAAAGTATAATTTGAATTTTATGAAATTCCATAGCTTTATCCGTGCAATTCAAAGATTCATAGTGAATTTGTAGAGCTGGGCAACCATTACTGCAGTCCATTGTTTGACTGTTTTTATCATTCCCAAAAAACTTTGACCTGTGGCATTTAAAACAATTGAGAGGACTGGGGAGTTAGCATATAGTTATCCAAAAACATTCTCATGCCTGAAGCACCAAATGTTCCAAGTTCAGTCCCTACCAGCAACGTAAACCAGAGCTGAGCAGTGTTCTGGCAAAACAACAACAACAAAAGCAATAATAATAGTTAAACTTAAAAGTAAATGAAGCTATCTTGTAGCTTAAGTTTATGTAAATAAGGAATTTTTTTTTTTTACTGTTTTCTCCTTTATTGGGGGGAATTAATGGCATCCAGTTGACAATAAAATACGGTAGTTTGTCATGTGTGACATTTCTCAGTTTTCCACATAACGGTCTAACCTTTCCCCCCAAGTCCTCCTCTGCCAGCATGCACCAGGAACTGGACCCTCCCTCCCACCCCAGAGTCTTTCACTTTGCTCCAATACATCAGCTCCAGTCTAAGTGCTGCTTAGTGTTTTCCCTTCTGTTCTTATTTTTCAACTTCTGCAAAGGACAGTTGTTAACTTTTCTGTATTCTCATAGCCTTGCTAACTATGACATTATAGGATCAGTTTTTATTAAAAAAAAAAAAAAAGAATTTAATTTTGGTCTACTGTACTCTGACTCAGTTTTCTTGCAGAACTTCCAGGGACAAACAACTATTTATGAATCATTGGCGACAATGGCAGAATGTTCAGTCATTACGACTAACTAACAGTGGGGTTGAATGTTTGGTTTGCCTCGCTCATGAAGTAATTTCTCTCTTTCCTTTGGCATGTAGGCAGCCTGGATGTCTGGGCCATAACTGTAGAGGAGAGAGCGAAGCATGACCAGCAGTTCCATAGCTTAAAGCCAATCTCCGGATTTATTACTGGTAACGGGCGCCAGTGTTTTCACATTTCCCCTCATCAAGGTGGATATGTCTGTAACAGTTCTGTTATTGAAAGCCAGGGTGGGCATAGAGGGACGGGGGGATGTCTCCCTGTTTCAGCCTAGCCTGTGTGTGTATTTTCCACAGTTGCTTTTCCTCCAGAGCACTGGGTCTTGTTCATAGCTTTAATGGTTCCTGAGTACTACAGCACTGAAGGGTCTGAGTTAGATCAGAGACCCACATCCTTCAGGTCATGTAGGATTAGTCTTTTCTTCGTGAACTCAAGTACTTGCTTAGTCTCCATCTCCAAGTGGCTTGGACAACATAGATAAGTTAAGGTATTTTGAACTCTTAAAAAAACAAACAAACAAACAAAGGAATTCCCTTATTGTTTTGTCCCTAAAGTTCCTTTTGTACTTGGCCTTTTCTGTTACCTTTCCTGTTTGGTGACTCTCCAGAAACTAGCTTGAGACACCAAGGGCATCTCCACTTCCCAGGCACTTGTTTTTGTGATGTTTTCTTTAATTAATTTTTGGGCTGTTGATGCAATCCTTTTGATCATCATTTCCTATTCTACACACACACACACACACACACACACACACACACACACACACTACAAGTACAAAAACTGGAAAAGAACTTTTTCATAGAACAAGTATGGGGCTCTGGTAGATGTGCTCTGTCATAAATCATTGCTAGTTAATAGGTGATCAATTAAAGTGGGCTGTCCATGTCTGCAGATAAGTCCTCTTCAAGATGACTGTGTACAACGTGCTAAACCGAAGTCCATAAAGCACTGCTTGACTTTATCATGTATTCAGTGCAGACTTAAGGGGTCAGACACCTCTTTCTTACCATGATCATTTTGTTATCGGCAGATTCCTGTCAGCTGTTGTATTCTGCTAACACCTCTCCTGTTGAATTTACAGGTGATCAAGCTAGAAACTTTTTTTTTCAGTCTGGGTTACCTCAACCTGTTTTAGCACAAATATGGTAAGTTGCAGCTTCCTGTAAGCCAAAGGTACTATACTATTCCAGTAATGTGATTTCTTCAGATGTAGACTGAAACACTGTTCTTCCGTACAAAAGAGAGATACTTCTGCAAAGGATCTGTCCACTATGGGAACTGTAACCCAATCAAATTTGCCATTGAGAAACCTGCATTGTGAGATTCTCGTGCCCATTTGATTCACCTTCATATCACTATAGTACACACCTGAATAATGTGTACTTTATTGCTGTCTGATGTGATGGTTCTATAGCTAAGGTCAAGAAAATGTTGGTTCGTAGTGGAGTCATCATGAATGTACTTGACTTGAAACAAAACCATGCCAGGTTCCTAGAAGGGTGTGTGTGTAGATGCGTGTTTGTGTTTCTTTTTCCTGGTTGTGAGCATATTGACTGGAAAAATGTTTCTTTCAATTGGCAAGTCTCCTCGGATGCCACTCTTCCACATCTAACTTGATGTCTGTTTTGTGCTAGAAAAATCAAGACAACCAAGTTTTGTTGTTATTGTTTTAGTGGATCTGGGATTGAAACTAGATTGAGCTCATATCCTGGCCCAGGCAGCAAAAAAAATTACTTATTTACTCAGTAACACACACACAGACACACACACACCCCACACACACACGGCCCAGTACACCTCTGTGCTCATACATATACGGCACTGGGAGCAAACTCAGCACCTTGGGATTGCAAAGCATGTGCTCTCTTCACTGAACCAGCTGCTGGAATTATTCATTTGTTTTCAAGGAGAGAGACAGAGGCAGATGCTAGACCAACCTTCCGCCATATACGACATTTTATTTGCTTTTGTCTGTCTAGTTTTTGTGTTGAATTGAGGGGCCCAGGACCTCTGTGCTCTGTTGGTGGGTCACCTCACCTCCCTGAACTACTTAGGAATTAATTTTATTCAACAAAACATTTAAAAGATTTACTTAATATATATAATTTATTTATTTACTATTGGATAATGACAGAGAGACACCTGCAGCCCTCCTTCACTACTCATGAAGCATCCCCCTTGCAGGTGGGGACCAGGAGTTTGAACCTGGGTCCTTGTGCACTGTAATATGTGTGCTTAATCAGGTGTGCCACTGCTTGGCTCTCATTATTATTATTATTATTGAATACAAGTGAAAGAAGGACCAGGTACTGTTTATCTGTAACATAAAGTGGTGCAGGGGGTTGAACCTGTGGCCTTTGGGGCCTCAGGCATGCGAAGGAATTCTTTTTATTCACATGAGCTATTTTGCCAGCCCTCAGAAGAGTCCTTTTTAAAAAGCTGAGCAAGTGAGTGAGCAAGAGTGCTGAGACCACAAGGTACTGACTTGTCAGTTAAGTGCCTAAGATTCTGACACTTGTGCTTGATTGTAACAGGCTTCCTTGCTTTGCGTCCTGGTATATGACTGAGTTCACACCATTGTTAGTCTAGAGCAGTCACGAGAACCTTCCTTTCAGGTGTAAGCCCCTCTCCCAAATCAGCTGTTTTGCTAATGCCCCGCCTTATCAAGCTTCATTCATGAAGCAGGAAATTCACCTCACATTCGTTCATTCTGAGCAGAAAATGCTTAGAGAGACACTACAACCACAGTCCCAGGGAGGGAGAGAGTTGACAGCAGGAGAAAGATCATGATGGTGGCCTGGGAGGTGAGATAGCAGATAGAGGACTTGCTTTACCTCTGTGCATCTGTCTCAGCTCAGTGTGCTTCCTTTATTCTGTTTCTTGGAGTGGAAGAGAGAGAGAGAGATAGGAGAAAGGGAGAAGTAAGACAGAAAGGAAGAGACACCACACACTGCTCCCGCCTCCATGTAGCCTCCTATGGTGCTGTCCATGGTGCTTCCTCGTGGTGCCAGGGTTCAAGTTGAAGGCCTGAGGTGTGGTGAGGCATTTACTTTACCCTCTGGGCTATTTTCCCAGTCCCAACTTACTGTTTTCTAGTAAAAGTGCTTATGAACAGCAAAGACAGTGAGTTGACAGGCTGAATTAAAATTTGTTTTTGTTTTTTTTTCTGACAATTTATCATATAGGTCTCTGATGATATTTTCTTTTTACCAAGAACTGTTGTTAGGGCTGGGGGTGTGGATCCACCTGCCAATGCCCACACCCACACCCAGCAGGGAAGTAATCACAGAAGCCAGAACTCCCACCTTCTGCATCTTAAAGAGCATTTTGGTCCATACTCCCAGAGGGGGAGAAATGTTAGGGCGAAGATGACCAGAGGGCTCTGAATTCCAATTCCATCAAGACACTGAGAGGGAAGACAAAAAAAAAAAAAGGAAAAACACTTAGAAGTAGAAAGAGGTGTAGGTGACTTAGAAAGGAGAAGGGGGCCTGGGCAGTAGTGCAGTGGGTTAAGTGCACATGGTGCAAGGTGCAAGGATCCCGGTTCGAGCTCCCAGTTCCCCACCTGCAGGGGGGTTACTTCACAAGCGGTGAAGCAGGTCTGCAGGTGTCTATCTTTCTCTCCTCTGTCTTGCCCTCCTCTCTCCATTTCTCCCTGTCCTATCCAACAACAACAGCTATAACAACAACAACAAGGGCAACAAAAGAAAAATAGCCTCCAGGAGCACTGGATTCGTAGTGCAGGCACCGAGCCCCAGTGATAACCCTGGAGGCAAAAAAAGGAAGAGAAGGCAGCAGCATTAATATAGATGTATATATGTATATAGATGTATATAAATACAGATAGTTGTAGAATAGTCGACCTATGTACAGGATCTTGGGCGAAATACTACAGTTTCCACTGGAGGGACTGAGGACATAGAACTCTGGTGGTGGGAACAGTGTGGATTATACCCATTTTATCATTTTGTAAATCAGTATTAAGTCACTAACTTTAAAAAAAAAAGGAGTGGTGCAAGGATCTGGGTTCGAGTCCCTGGCTCCTCACCTGCAGGTGGGTCACTTCACAAGCGGTGAAGCAGGTCTACAGGTTTCTAGCTTTATCTCCTCCCGTCTTCTCCTCCTCTCAATTTCTTTCTGTCTTATCCAATTAAAAAAGGAAAAAATGGTCTCCAGGAGCAGTGGATTCGTAGTTCAGGCACTGAGTCCCAGTGATAATCCTGGAAGTAAAAAGAAAAACAAAAAAACCCCACAAACAAACAAACAACAACAACAAAAACTGATGGTTAGGGATGAAAATCCATACCTCTTGGTCCCTTTCCCCAAAGAAGTACATTTGGAGAGTGATCTTAACATTTCTAGATGAAGCACAGATATCCTGGTAAAAGGGCCTACCTTTCAGTAGCCATGGAGTGGCGCAGCAAGTAGAGTGCAGGCCTTGCCTGCATGAGGTCCCAAGTTAAGTCACTGGTACCACATATGCCAGAGTCAAGTGTCGCTCTAGAGCCTTTAGCCCCACTCACCCCCAATAAAATAAATTTGAAGCCAAACAAGTGTGCTGGAGATGGCTTATTGTGTAGGCATCTTTCCTGCCCAGGTTCAAGGCCTAGCACCACTGGAAGGTTCTCTGATGGCACAGAACCTCTTGCTGCTGTGCCTTCTTCACCTCCATGCCTCGGTCTCCATCTGAGTGCAAAATATGACTTGGAGCGGTGAGGTTGCACATGGGTGAGAGCCCAGTTGTTCAATAAAATAAATACATTAGAATAAAGGATGATCTTATAAGAAGCTGTCTCATGGTGAGATGAGAAAGTTTACTCACGTGCCAGTAATTGTCCCGTAAGCCAATCCTGCAGTAAAAATGATCAATATAAAATCTTTTAGCAGAAGTCACACGATACTTCTTTTCACTGTCACCTTAGTGTGAGGTTATATAAGTACTCCTTAAACTTAGAGGTCTATAGGTTATTTTAAATTTATTTATTTTAAGCTGTTGGTGCTTTCTTTTAAAGGTTTATTTGTTAGGGAGAGAGGGAGAGAGAACCACAGCATCCCTGGGACACAGTGCTGGAGAGCTCCTGCCACAGAGCTCAGCGCCTTATCCGCTGTGCCACCTCCCGGGCCCACGCTACTTTGAATTCACAGCAGCTCCTCCAAATCACATGTTCTCCTGTAGTTTTCCCCCTTGGAATCACAGTCCAGGCTCAGGCTTCTTTTTCTGAGAAGGTGCTAAGATTTGAGTCTGAAGTTTTAAGTAGGCCCTGGAGAAAAAAAGATTTCTGGATTAGTAATGAGAACGTGTTTTGAGTCTGTCTGTCTGTTTCTCTTTCACCGTCTTATTTTCTTTGTTCTGAATTTCAATCCAAATACTCTGTGAGAGCTTTGAACTGCTAAGGAGTAGTGAGAAACTATTCCAGCTTACTAATTTATGACCTTTCGAACTGTAACCCACTGAAGCCTCTGGGGTCCCCCACCCCCCTCCCCATCCCATTTCCAATTAAGAAGACAAGAAAACCTGATCCCCGGAGGGCAGACTCAAGTCAGTATGTTTAATGCCAAATTATACCAGCGGCCAAAGATGATACTTCTTCCTAGAAACTGTCTGACTAATAAGGAGCGGGAAGGAAACTGGAAATACTGCAAATCCCTTTGGCAGCTGAAGGCTGAAAATCACTGCAGTGTTGGAGAGGGTGTGGAGGCAAGGGCCTGGGAGGTATGGGGGCAGAAGAGAGGGGATTGAATAAGGGCTCTGGCGGCAGCAGGAGGGTTCACAGAAATGACGATGAGAGGAATCTGTGGGGTGCAACAAGCAAGAGAAGGGGAGCAAACACCATTTAGAAACGGGCTGAGAGAGAAGGGAAGAGTCAGGCCAAGATTAGAATCTGTTGGTTTGTATATGCAGGATACTGCTGCTAGCTGACCTCCAAGGACTGATACTCCTCTCCTCTTCTCCCCTCCCCTCCCCTCCCCTCCCCTCCCCTCCCCTCCCCTCCCCTCCCCTCCCCTCCCCTCCCGCTCCTCTTTTTTACCAGAGCACTGCTCAGCTCTGGCTTATTGTGGTGCTGGGGATTGAGCGTGGGACTATGGAGCCTCAAGCAGGAGAGTCTGCTTCCCTAACCATTATGCTATTTAACGCCACCATTTCTTTCCGTATTTTAGAGGGGCAGAACACAAAAGGAGAGACAGTGAGGGAGAGACACCAGGGCACTGCTCCACTATCTGTGGAACTGCTGTGCTGTCTCTGGTGCTTCCCTGTGGTATTGGGGTTCAAACCCAGAGCCTCAGGCTTGGTAATATGTGTTCTTTACCAGCTGTGCTGTCTGTCTCCTGGGCCCAACACTAGGCACAGAACATTTTGATCACTCCATTCCTAATCTCCTTTTGATGCCCAAAGTACAAATCCTGACACTTGACCTTTTGTATCACACAAGAACAGTGCAATAAGAAGTATTGGCTATTTGTATGATATCATGTCAGTGTTTCCAGCGTACTGTTCATCCCTAGTAAACAAGTTTGCTCTCTCCTGGTCCTCGTCCCCCTGAGTCCCTGCTGTGATCACTTTGCAGGGCCCTCGCTGACATGAACAATGACGGCAGGATGGATCAAGTGGAGTTCTCCATAGCGATGAAGCTCATCAAGCTGAAGCTGCAAGGCTACCAGCTCCCGTCCGCGCTGCCACCAGTGATGAAACAGCAGCCTGTGGCCATGCCAGGCGCGCCAGCCTTCGGTAAGCCCGTGGAGCCCTGAGCACCCACACAACGGTGCCCACTGGAAAAGGGCCCGTCTCGCCTTCCTCCCCTCGCTTCGTTGAGAGCATTGTGAGATTCTGGGTGATCATTCTCCCTGGGAAATGAAGACCCTGTGTGGGAAGGCATTGCTGGGGGAGAGCAGTGTTCACCTCAGAACCCCAGAGCGCGAGTGAGCAGCTGAAGGCAGAGGTGCAGGCCGTGGGCTCTTTATTTCCTCCCTGTGCAGACATAACTCCTTTGGATTATGGTGTCTGGAAAAGCGTTCTCTGCTTCACAGTGCTGAGGCAGCTGGCTATCATTTAATCTTTGTAGAACAAAGTGGAGTAGGGAAGAGGCAACAATGCTGGGACTAGGCAAGTGTAGTGATAAGTGTGTCTATCTTGTACAGGCAAGGCCCTGAGTTTGATCCCCAGCACTGCATAAAATGTCAGAGCTGCTAGTTTCTCTTGGATCAACATAGAAACTAATCTTTTAAAAAGAAAATGTTATGAGGGCTGGTGGTGGCACACATGTTACAGTGCGCAAGAACCCAGGTTCAAGCCCCTGGCCCTCACCTGCAGGGGGAAGCTTTACTGGTGAAGCAGTGCTGCAGGTGTCTGTCTATCTCTCTGTCACCCCATTCCCTCTCAATTTCTGGCTGTGTCTATCCAATAAATAGATAAAGATAACACAAGTTTTTTAAGTTAAACGTTATTATCTGTGTTCCAGCATAATTCCATAGTAAGTTATCTTCTAGTCTTTTAGCCAGGTGGGGTGGGTGTGTTTGTCATCACTGGGTCTAACCATTCTTCACCATTCTGTGGCTTCACTACTTTGGACTGACTTTTTTTTGTTTGTTTTATTTTTTGAGAGAGGACAGTTAATGTTTCACCAGGACAGTGACGCTTTCTCTAATGTGATAGGTGCCAAGTTTAAATCTGTGTCAAATGCATGATAAATCAGCCCACTACCCAAGTGAGCTATTTTGCTGGTCTTAGTTTAAAAAAAAAAAATTTGTATTGAAATTATAAGCACACATAATACCAAGCACAAGAACCTGCTTTGGAGCCCCCATGCGCCCCCCTGCAGGGAGCGATTCATGAGTAGTGAAACAGGTCTGAAGAGCTCTCACTTTCTCCCCCATCTCTCTCAATTTTTCTGTCCTAATAAAATTAGGAGAAAAAAAATATATATATGTAGTTTCTGGGAGTGGTGAATTCATAGTGCCAGCACCAAGCCCTAGTAATAATCCTGGTGGCAATAAAAATAAATAAGTATTTATTTATTTCCTATGAGGTAGAGAATTTTTTAAAAAATTTTTTTTGCTTATCTTTATTTATTTTTTGGATAGAGACAGGTAGAAATTGAGAGGGAAGGGGGTGATAGAGACAGAGAGACAGAAAGACACCTGCAACACAGCTTAACCACTTGTAAGCTTTCCCACTGCAGGTGGGGACTAGGGGATCGAACCTGGGTCCTTGCGCATTATAACATGTGCACTCAACCAGATGCGCCACCACCCGGCCCCGAGGTAGAGAATTTTACGTGCGAGAGGGAAAGAGAGAAACCAGAGCTCCAGTCTAGTACCTGTGTTGCTGGAGATTGAATGGAGATCCTCAGGCAGGCAGGTTCTGTGCCCGACCAGCTGAACTATCTCCTGGTTACTAGCTATGCAATTAAAAAATAATAATAATTGTGGGGGCCAGGCAGTAGCGTAGCTGGTTAAGTGCACATGGCATGAAGCGCAAGGACCAGCATAAGAATCCCAGTTCGAGCCCTCGGCTCCCCACCTGCAGGGGGGGTCACTTCACAAGCGGTGAAGCAGGTCTTCAGATGTCTATATTTTTCTTCCCTTCTCTGTCTTCTGCCTCTTTCAATTTCTCTTTGCCCTATCCAACAATGACAACAGCAATAATAATAACAACAATGCTAAACAACAAGGGCAACAAAAGGGGGAAAAATGCAGGCACTGAGCCCTAGCAATAATCCTGGAGGCAAACAAAAAGGTAACTAGTTACTATAGGTCACCAACCATTCTGATTTCTTCTTTGTTGTCATCCCCGACTTGAATTATTTAGGGTGGTCTCAAGTGTGCAGTAATCGGATCTAACAGCTGCTTCATGGGAATGCTCTTTCTTACTTTAAACAAAGTACAAACACTGGCTAGCGTTTCTGTCCTGCTCTTTATCCCCATGTATCTGACGACAGGCGATAATGACAGTACCTAGTACCTTAGGCTTGGGAGGCAGCAGTCGTCGGCAATTCGGACTGTGTCTGATGCAACTGATGATGAGCCTTGATACACACATGCATGCATGCGCACACACACACACACACACTCTCTCTCTCTCTCTCTCTCTGGTTTTGCTTTATAGACGTAGGAATAGAAACAGGTGTCTGAGTGGTGTGTCGGTAGAGCCCTCGACTTGGAAATGTGGAGCTTGATCCCTGCCACTGCGTAAAGCAGAGTGCTGCTCTGACCTCTGTTTCTCTCCTTCTCTGTCTCTTGTGAAATGAATGAAACAAAATCTTTTTTTTAAACATTTTATTTATTTATTTTCCCTTTTGTTGCCCTTGTTGTTTAATATTGTTGTGGTTATTGATGTCGTTGTTGGATAGGACAGAGAGAAATTGAGAGAGGAGGGGAAGACAGAGAGGAGGAGAGAAAGATAGACACCTGCAGACCTGCTTTACCGCTTGTGAAGCGACTCCTCTGCAGGTGGGGAGCTGGGGGCTCGAACTGGGATCCTTTAAACTGGTCCTTAACGTGCACTTAACCCGCTGTGCCACTGCCCGACTCCCGAAACAAAATCTTTTACAAAGAGAAGAAACAAACCGCTTTGCAGGGGAGGATAGGGAGGTCAGTCACAAAATTGGTCTCCATATGAGAGAAGGCTGGGGCTTAGACCAACAGGCTGGTGATCTGAGAGGGGAGGGAAAGACTCAGAAAGACAAGCCCTAGAGCATTGGGCTCCCACACTCTGTTGTAGATTGAGAAAAGGACTGTCTCCCCTTCCTTCCCTCACTGGGTTGAATTCTAGGCAGTAATTCTGTCTGAGAAATAAAGATCCTTAGCCAGAAGGTGCTGCTAAGAGAGAGCAGTGTGTTCACCTCAGAACCCACGAGTGGCCAGGAGTAGATTCAGTAGTAGAGTGCAAGCTTTGATGGCCTGCGGTCCTGAGCACCAGTTATGCCAGTGTGATGCTCTGTCTCCCTTCTCTTTCTTGCCAATAAGTAAATACATCTTTTAAAAAAAAGTTTTCTGTAATTGCTTCCCTGCTGAACATGGACGTTGACTGGCCGGTCCATACTCCCAGTCTGCCTCTCTCTTTTCCTAGTAGGGTGGGTCTCTGGGGTAGCGGAGCGCCAGGACACATTGGTGGGGTCTTCAGTCCAGGGAAGTCTGGCCGGCATCCTGATGACATCTGGAGCCTGGTGACTGAAAAGAGAGTTAACATACGAAGCCAAACAAATTGTTGAGCAATCATGGACCCAAAGGTTGGAATAGTAGAGAGGAAGTGTTGGAGGGGTGCTTACTGCAAACTCTAGTGTACTTCTGCTTTCAGGTATATATTTTGTACTTGTTTATGGATACGTGTGCACATATGCTCTCACAGAACCTGGTGAGACCTTTCACCGTCTGCAACCCACAACAAACCTCAGTCCATACTCCCAGAGGGATAGAGAATGGGAAAGCTTTCAGGGGAGGGGGTGGGATATGGAGATTGGGTGGTGGGAATTGTGTGGAATTGTACCCCTCCTACCCTATGGTTTTGTTAATTTATCCTTTCTTAAATAAAAAATAAATTTAAAAAAAAGTCACAATAGCAAAAGGGAAGAGGACCACGGGCTCCAAGTGCCTCGGCCCTTGGTTCTTGTCACTGTGTGTCTGGCTTATTGAAGTGGAAGTCACTCAGGGTTCCAGTGTCCCTCTGGCCCCTTTTTGTTTAGGACTCTTGTGCTCAACCTCAGCCATAGGGAGTTTGGTTTGCTCTTGACCTCCTTCCTCAGCTCCAAGAAGAAACCCGAGTGGAAAAAGGGTCAGGTAGCCAGAGGCCTCCTGTTTCCTCCCTTTCTCCCACACCTGCTGTTAGTAGTCCTCAGTCTGACGCTTTCTTCTCTCTCCGTTCTGCTGCAGCAATGGCGACTCAGAGACACTGCTGATTTCTTTGTGGCTTCACTGCCCAGAAACTCTGCCATCACTTGACTCACCTGCTGCCCTCTGAAGGGGCCTGGGATTTCTGAGCTGACTTTGCTCTGCCCTTCCCCACTGCCTCTGCTCACCACATTCTCACATTCTCAGCAGGCATCTGTCTTCCTTCCTTCCTTCCTTCCTTCCTTCCTTCCTTCCTTCCTTCCTTCCTTCCTTTTTTTTCTTTCTTTCTTAATATTTATTTATTTATTTATTTATTTATTTATTCTCTTTTGTTGCCCATGTTGTTTTATTGTTGTAGTTATTATTGTTGTTGTTATTGATGTCATCGTTGTGGAATAAGACAGAGAGAAATGGAGAAAGGGGGGGAAGACAGGGGGAGAGAAAGACAGACACCCGCAGACCTGCTTCACTGCTTGTGAACCGACCCCCCTGCAGGTGGGAAGCCGGGGCCTCAACTGGAATCCCTGAGCCAGGGTCCTTGTGCTTTGTTTGCACCATGTGCTCTTAACCCGCTGCGCTACTGCCAGTCCCCAGGAGGAAAGTTTTGAGGGGTGGTTAGAACACAGAAATTAAGGAACCAGGCAGTGGTGCACCTGGTTAAGCGCACACACTATAGTATACAAGGGCCCGGGTTCAAGCCTCTGGTCCCCACCTGCAGGGGGAAAGCTTCACAAGTGGTGAAGCAGGGCTGCAGGTGTCTGTCTGTCTGTCTCTCTCCATTTCTACTCTACAATTTCTCTGTCTCTATCCAATAATAAATAAATTAATTAAAAAAAAGAACACGGAAATTAGTCCTGTCACATAAAGCAGAGAACTGAGATTCTAGGAAAATCAGCAATTGACCTAAGACCATATTCTACAGAATTAATGTTCTCCAAAAAGGGAAGCAGAGCCTGTCCAAACACGCAGATCTTCTAATGGTCTCTGTCTTATTTCCTTCTCCTTCCCTCCCTTCACTGTCTCCACACTATCCGGTTCTCCAGGCTGTGTTGTCGCCAGGTGTGTGCATGCAGATACTAATGCTCTTGGACTGAGCTGTCACTTCACTCCCCTGTGATAAGAGGGAAATGGGTGGTCTGGGAGGTGGTGCAGTGGATAAAGCATTGAATTCTCAACCACGAGGTCTTGAGTTCAATCCCAGGCAGCACATGTACCAGAGTGATGTCTGTTTCTTTCTCTTTCTCCTAAACAGAGGGCAATGGGCCACAGTGATTTCTGTGGTTTGCCTAAGGATTCCCTGCCAAATTACAGGAAATCCTAGAACCGTTTCTGCCACTGTCTTCCTTTAATATCCTTGCACACCGAATAACTCTGCCTCTTTCACTCTGGACTCAACTGTTTCTGGAGGAGTCTCTTTTGCTTTTGCTTGACACCCCCTCCCCAGCCCACCCCCTGGCCCCACCCCCTCGGAAGGCCAGCGCCAATGGTTTTCTTGCATGAAGCTAGTATTCTGAAGTCCCCTGCTTTGCATTCTTGTTGTTGGAGCTATGGCAGAGGCACAGCCTCATGGCTTCTGATTTCTGTGGAGTTCCTTGTCAAGTGGGGCAAAATGAGCACGGAAATGATTGCTGAGGACTAGGAAGAAAACTCAGCAATAGAGCACAGGACCCACACGTCTAAGGCTCCTGACGCTTCCGGTTCAGTCACAGGTTCCACCTTTTAGCAGGCCGGTGTGTTCCAGGAACAAAAATGAGAGCACTGGGAGCCATAAATCAGGGACACAAGGGAGGAAGCGGATGGCTCAGGCCTGGTGAAACCATACTAAGGAGTTAGAATGGCTTTTTGTTTTTTTCTCTCCATGAGCAATTGAAATCTGCTAAGCAGGAGAGTGATGTGATTGGTGGGCCCTCACACAAACCCATCTGCGTTCACTGCAGATTGAATCACACAGCAAGACTATATAGCAGGGTTCCTTGGCCTGTGCTGTGACCCTGATCCGTGATCATCAAATGGGATCAGATTCGCGATCCCTTGACTTTTGGGAACAGGCAAGTCAAACTATTGCCATATTAAATGAGAGGTCTAATACATTTCCAAGTCGAGATGCTGAAAGGCCGATGGCTCTGTGGCCGGAAGCAAGCAGAAGGCTCCACCAGCTGAGGGGATGTGGGTATGGATGACATTAAAAGACCTGGGACTGGAAAAGGTCCCTTACAAGGCACCAGTGGTCCCAAATCAAACCCCTGTACCACCATAGACCTGAGCTGAGCAGTGTCCCGGTAAAAAGTAAATTAAATAAATCAGGGGAGTGGCAGTGTAGGTTAATTCAACAACAGAGCTGGGACTAAACCCTGGCCTGCTGTGGCATTTAAAGACCTGGCAAAGCAGCAGAACCAGACAAGGGAAGTGGAAGGGGGTGGGCACACTAGTCGCCCAGGAAGATTTTTCCTAGAAGGAGGGTCATGTGTCTGCTGAGATGTGGAGTAGGAAGAGGACATGGACGTGAGTGAGCCGCCAGCCAGGTGCAGAATGGCCTTCGCAAGCCTGAGTGGAAGTGTGGGGGAGAGGACACTGGGGTGGGGATTGCCTCTTGCAACACAGGAAACACCTCACATTTTTACAGAGAGCAGAGGAACACGGAAGTGCCGCAAAGGGGTGGAAGGCTTTCAGAATCCAAACAGCTTAGTGGAGGAGCAGGAGAGATTGCCAGGAGAGCCTGAGGGGGCTTCTTCCCGAGCAAGTGCTCTCTGGGTTGGAGAGAACTCGACTGGAGCCAACCTAGGCTGCTGCGAGGGAGAGGGATCAGGAACTCGTGCCGGGTTAGTGTCACAGGAGAGAGACTCTGGGACTCTCGGAGCCGGAAGGCAATCCCATATGTGTTTAATCAGAAGAGCAGCTGTATTTATACTCGCCAAGTAGGGTGGAAACAGAATGTGACGTAGAGAGGGTGGAGCGAAAAGAAAGTGCAAACTAGTGGTGGAAAACAGGGTGTGACTAGGAGAAGGGGCAGAGCCAAAAGAGAGTGCGAACCAGTGAGATTAAACCAGTGCCCTGCAGGCAGGGTGGTTCTTAGGTAACAGTGGTTATGCAAATAGCCCGCATCATTAAGTAGGGGGAAGCTGGTGTACTGCCCCAAAATAGATAGCTCTCCAGGCAGAGTGCATGCTTTGCTATGCACGTGGCCCAAGCTCAGTCCTCAGCACCATGTTTGGCACCAGGTGACACCCCAGTGCTGTGATCTCTCTGTCTCTGTCTCTCTGCCTGCATGGAAAAAAAATCTTTGCCAGAATGATGAGGCCTTAGCTCTGAAAGTAAATAAGTCTAGTTTTATTGGGGTCAGTAAAATAGCTCACTTGGATAGTGCATGGCTTTGCCATGTACATGACCCTGGCTGGAGTCCAGCCCCCACTGCATTGGAGGAAGTTTGGGGGCTGTGGTCTCTTGCACTCTCTCTTCCTCTCTGTCTTTGTTAAAAACAAAATTTCCCTGAGGGCCAGGTGCCAGTGAAGCAGATAAGTGCATATGGCATGAAGCATAAAGACCCATGCAAGGATCCCGATTCGAGCCCCTAGCTCCCCACCTGCAGGGGGGTACTTCACAAGCGGTGAAGCACGTCTGCAGGTGTCTGTGTTTCTCTTCCCCTCTCTGTTTTTCCTTCCTCTTTTGCTTTCTCTCTGTCATATCAAACAACAACAACAGCAATGACAACAATAACAAACAACAACAACAAAATGGTAAAAATGGTCTCCAGCAGCAGTGGATTCATTGTGTGAGCACTGAGCCCAGTAAATAACCCTGGAGGCAAAAATAAAATAAAATAAAATAGCCCCCATCCTGACCTGCCATGTGGAGACACTTCATGAGTGGTGAAGCATGGCTGCGGGTGTCTTTCTCCCTCTCTGTCTCTCACTCTCTCAATTTCTCTCTGTCCCATCAAATAAAACATAAAACAAAAAATGGCCACCAGGAGCAGTAGATTTATAGTTCTGGCACTGAGCCCCAGCTATAAACCTGGTGACAAAGAAGAAAGAAAGAAAGAAAGAAAGAAAGAAAGAAAGAAAGAAAGAAAGAAAGAAAGAGGAAGGAAGAAAGAAAGAAAGAAAGAAAGAGAAAAAAAAAAAAAGAAAGAAAGAAGGAAAGATGCCCACAAGACAGCATAGTCAAGACCAAGGCAGTGCCTAGTGTTGAGGTGTGAGACGTCTATGTGGTTTGCTCCCCAGCACCACATGTGCCAGAGACGAACAGCACTCTGGACTCACGGAGTAAATTAGTCAGTCTAAAAGAAAAGAAAAAGAGACCACAAAAGTCCCATTCCAATCAAGATGAATAGGATCTAAAACTTATCTTTTGAAAGATTCAGAAAACATTCTGGGGGCAGGGGAAGATTGCTCAATGGTAAAGCCCAGGTCTTGCAAGTCTGAAGCCCCAGAGGCCCCAGGTTCAATCCCCAGCAGTGTTTATGCCAGAGCTCAGCAGCGCTCTGATATTTCTCTCTCAGTCTCTTTCTCTTGTAAGTGAGTGAGTAAATCTTACAGAAAAGTAAGTATCCAGAAAAATTAGCCCAGTAATAAAAAATTAGTGGCTATTTAAAACTATCTGAATTGCTCAATTAAAACGGAAATATTATGATGTTAGAGAAAATTGCAGTTGTTATCTTGAGAATAAAGAGACTTAGACCAGGATTTGGGGGATTGTAGCTCAGTGATTGAATAAGTAATCTGAGTACTTGAGACCCTCATTCTGTTAGTGGCACCACAAGCAGACAAAAACAAAACCCCATAGCAACCAGGAGAAAAGGCGCCTGTAGGGTCCAGAAAAGGCCTGAAGCCTCAGGAGGAGTTTAGACCTTCTGACCTCTCCTGACTGGCCCAAGTAGGCCTCCTGTGGGGACAGGACTCCCATCTGGTGCGGGGAGAGGGTGGCTAGGCCTTGGGATCAGAATCTCTCAGGGAAATGACACAGAGATAAAAGAAAGTGGAGGCCTCAGCTGAAGTGGGGAAGAGAGCAAGAATGAAGCTCCCAGGAAGCAGGCTCCCATAGCAGTCAAGGTCACATCCCCCACACAGTTATTACTAGGAAGAAAAGCCCGATTTGTTTATTTACAAATACTCTGAAGACTGAGAAAATGATATAAGTCACATATCAGCACTTGGAACCCTCAGAAAGATGACAGGACCCAGAAAGTCAGGAGAAGTGAAAGAAGAGCATTGCTGAGACGAAGGCTTAACTAGAAGCAGTGCAGGAGCAGCAGTTCAGAAGGAACGCAATTCTTCAAGAGGATCGTTTTAGAAATTAAAAGGAAGCAGACAAGTAGCAAGGATTTGAAAGTGACAAGTCTCGGAGCCGGAATAACATGTGGGTAGCTGGAGTGGAGTCTAGGAAGATGAGAGACAAAGCAAGCGAACAGAACATACACTAAATGTTAGTTCAAGACAATGCAAGATAGAAGGTGTGAACAAGGTAGCTCCTCGGGCTCTGGAGGGCGAGGTGACCCTGGTGTTGCCCAGACATGGGCCGCCAGTGTGGGCATCTGACATGGTTGCGGCATGCGGTTCCCTACAGTCTTTCTCCTTTCGAGCAGCGCACTACTTCTGCAGGGGCTGCCCCATGCGCTGCGCTTCTTGCAGGCTTCAGCCCTTCACGTCATGCTGCCTCTTGTGGCATTTGACCTTATCTACACATTCGGGACCCAGGAGTTGGAAAGATCCAGGAGGAGGAATCTAGTTAATGATGAAAATGACAAGTGGACAGCCCACCTGGAAAGAAGTTCTCAGTGTCCAGAAGACCCTCCTCTAGGAGAAGAGCCTACATGCTAATGTCTTAAAGACAAAGCAAATGTGTTATGGACTAAGATAAAAGATTTGAAACGGGCCGGGCGGTGGCGCAGCGGGTTAAGGGTAAGCACATGGCGCAAAGCACAATGACCAGCATAAGGATCCTGGTTCAAGCCCCGGGCTCCCCACCTGCAGGGGACTCGCTTCACAGGCAGTGAAGCAGGTCTGCAGGTGTCTGTCTTTCTCTCCCCCTCATTGTCTTCCCCTCCTCTCTCCATTTCTCTGTCCTATCCAACAACGATAACATCAGTAACAACAACAACAATAATAACCACAACAACAATGCAAAGGAACAAGGGCAACAAAAGGGGAAACTTCATGAGGGATGAAGCAGGTTTACAGGAGTCGCTGTGTCTCTCTCCCTCTCTATCTCCCCTTCCTATCTCATTTTGTCTCTGTCTTAACCAATTACAATGTAGAAAGAAGAAAGAAAGAATGAGGGAATCGAGTAGTAGTATAGCGGGTTAAAGCGCGGGTGGCGCAAAGCGCAAGGACTGGCCTAAGGATCCTGGTTCGAGCCCCCGGCTCACCACCTGTAGGGGAGTCACTTCACAGGCGGTGAAGCAGGTCTGCAGGTGTCTGTCTTTCTCTTCCCCTCTCTGTCTTCCTCTCCTATCCTCTCTCCATTTCTTTCTGTCCTATCCGACAACAATAATAACTACAACAATAAAAAAGAAATGAATGAATGAATGAATGAATGAATGAATGAATGAATGAAGTGGCCACTGACAGTAGTGGATTCTTGCAGTGCCAGCACTGAGCTCAAGCAATAACCCTCATGGCAGGAAAAAGAAAATAAAAATAAGATTTGAAATGATATTTGAAAGAGAATATGTTATCTGCCCAGAAGATTAACTTGGGGAAAAAAACAGTAGTTTGGTATATCCCAGTAAAACAAACAAACAAACAAACAAGTCATGTGGCATGAAGAAAAAGCTAGCATATGACTTACAAGAAGGACAATTTGATTCTCTTCAGCCGTCTCTGTAGTGTTTGTCTTCTTGTCTTCTGAAAAAAGAATTGCACAGTCTTAACCAGTGAGCGTCCAGGAAAACCACACCAGCCAATTTTCTAGCTTTCCAAACACTAAGTTCAATTAAATTAGATTCTGCCACTAAGTGCCTGGAGTCAGTACTGGTTTCCACAGACTCGGGGGCTCACTCCCTCAAGACTGCCCTCACTTCAGATTTGAGTCATAAGTAATGAGTTCTCAGCGGCCCATCTTTCTGACCAGCTTGGATGGATTTGCCTGCTTATTTTTGGCATGCTAGGGCCTTGCACAGCTGCATTTCCACTGCTCCTGGAAGAATCTTGGATTTTTTTTTTCTTTTAAAATAAGAGATTGGGTGGCTAGCGTCATGGTAATGCAGAAAGCCTTTCATGCCTGAAGCACCAGAGGTCACAGGTTCAATCCCCAGCACCACTATAAACCAGAGCTGAGCAGGGCTCTGCTTAAATATAAAATGTAATTAAATTAAGTTAACCTGGAGACCGAGGAGAGTGCCCATTCACTGTGCCTGGTGCTCCCGTGCGGTGCTGGGGACTCAGGTGCAGGTCTCTGAGCGTGGTAGAGTGTACACTTCCAAGAGAAGCCATCTCCGCCCCCCCCCCCCACCCCTACCCTACTTTGACTTAAAGTCAGGACTTCCCCCAGCCCCCTTCCCCTTTATTTTTTCTTTTTTAAATAAAGATATTTAAATATTTATTTTCCCTTTTTGTTGCCCTTGTTGTTTTATTGTTGTAGTTATTGTTGTTATTGCTGTCGTTGTTGGACAGGACAGAGAGAAATGGAGAGAGGAAGGGAAAACAGAGGGGAGAGAAAGATAGACACCTGCAGACCTGCTTCACCGCCTGTGAAGCGACTCCCCCTCAAGTGGGGAGCCGGGGCTCGAGATGTTTACACCGGTCCTTGCGCTTTGCGCCACCTGCGCTTAACCTACTACACTACCACCCCGCCCCCCTCACCCCCGACCTTTCTATAACCTGCTTCAGTAGCTGACAAAGTGCAGGGAGACATCTATGTACCTTCACTGCTTTGTGCTAAGAGGCCTGTGGGGTGAGGTCCTGAAGGGACCTGAGTGCGGGCATTTCTGCGCCTGTGGAGTAGGGGTGCATCACCCTTGCCACATGCGGCCATGTTGATGACCTCCTGGCCATTGGTGATGAACTCAGTTCTGCATCCCTCTACCCTCCTCTAAGGTCAGCGTGAAACTGCAGGGTTGAGTTGGACATGAAACGTCACCCTGTCATCATGCCTTGGTCTTTGCTGTGACCAGCTTCCAACCTGGAGCTGTGGAATGGTCCCCAGCCATCTCATTAGCATAGAAGCAGATTCTGTTACCACTCCCGAGAGAAACTCTTGTGTGAGGAACCAGGGGCCAGACCCAATGCTGTCCTAAAAGTCCTTGCTGCCACCCAGGAAATGACCAAGATGCTTGGCGCTCCATGTCTAGAACCAGGAGCCAGGGCAGAACACCAGATCTATGTTTCTTATTGTATCACAATGTCACAGTTTGAAACAGAGACACATTTATTTATTTCGGTTCTTTAATTCATTTAAAAATTATTAACACTAGGGGGTGGGGTTAAGGAAGGAGGGAGGGAGAGAGAGAGAGAGGTGGGGGAGAGAATATGACATATGTGGGGTCGGGATCAAATTCAGGACCTCGTGCTCCAAAGCTCTGTCTTCTCTCACTGTGCTACCTCTTGGACCATTAGTTCTATAATCTTTTCTTCTCTTTTTATTTATTTTTTTTGCCTCCAGTTGTGGGGACTTGGTGACAGCATTACAACCTTCCGCTCCTGGCATTTTTTCCCCATCTCTTTCCCGTTTTATTGGATAAGACAGAAGTTGAGAGAGGAGGAGGAGGAGGAGATAAAAGAGAGAGAGAGAGAGAGACGCAGACCTGCTTCACCGCTTGTGAAGTGTCCCCCATGCAGGTGGGGAACGGGGGCTCGAACCCAGATCCTTGCACATAGTACTGTTTGCGCTTAACCAGGTGCTCCACCACCCCGACCCTTATAATTTTTTTTAATTTTTTAATATTTATTTATTCCCTTTTTTGTTGCCCTTGTTGTATTATTGTCGTAGTTATTATTGATATCATTGTTGTTGGATAGGACAGAGAGAAATGGGGTCAGCTCCAGCAAAAAAAAAAAAAGGACAGAGAAATGGAGAGAGGAGGGGAAGACAGACACCTGCAGACCTGCTTCACCGCCTGTGAAACGACTCCCCTGCAGGTGGGGAGCTGCAGGCTCGAACCGGGGTCCTTACGCTGGTCCTTGTGCTTGGCGCCACCTGTGCTTAACCCACTGCGCTACTGCCCAACTCCTGATTTTTTCTTTGAGTGAGTAGAATGACTTTAGAAAGAAAAACTTCCCTTTCCAATGTTTGTTCATTGGAAGTTTAGCATTTAAAGGAAAGGGGGAATAAATGATTTGTTAATGCCCCCCCCCCCCCCCCCCGCACCATTGAGTAGTTTTCAAAATAATGAAGTGATTATGGGAATTCCTTAGGGATTTTTACCTGTTTGCTTGTCAGTGTCATTATGAATTGCTGAATTTCTGTATTTTCTGTTATGTTTATTTATTCATTGGATGGAGATAGCCAAAAATTGAGAGCGAAGGGGTGGTAGAGAGGAAGAGAGACAGAGAGACACCTGCAACACTCGCAAAGCTTTCCCCCTGCAGATGGGGACTGGGGGCTCGAACCCAGGTCCTTGTACACTCAAGCTGCTGCACCACCACCTCGTCCCTGTTGTTTATTTTTTATGGGTCCTCATCCTTGACCATTAGCTTCCTCTTCAAGGTGTTGATCCTTATTGGTGGGGTCCTTCCTTGATGGTTTATATTCTCCAAATGATGAATTCCATGGGCCTGGGAGACTGCACAAAGACAGTATACAGAACTTGCATGTGACAAGTCCCACACTCATTCCCAGTACCACCAATAGCGAGAGCTTAGTCATGCTTTGGTCAAAAGGGAGGAAGAGAGAGAGAGATTGGTCTGAAATATATATAGGCCTCAGCATTACCACTTGGTGCCTGCACAATGAATCTGCTACCTCTAGCCCTGTTTTTTTTTTTTTTCTTTCTTTCTTTCTACAATTTAATTTTTTCTATTTGAAAGAACAGAGAGAAACTGAGAGAGTGAAAGGGGAGCTAGAGAGAGGGACAGAGACACTACTCAAAGCTTCCCATTTGCAGTTGGGAACCGGAGCTTGTACCCTGGTCCCTGCTCATGATAACGTGTGTGAATTCTTATTTTAAACGCACGTGTACTGCATCTGGAAAGTGATCTTCTTTGAGCAATCCTGGAGTTAGTTTCCATCGGCTGTTGAGGTGCGAACCAAGGCATGTTCTGTTTCCTTCCTAGGTATAGGGGGTATCCCCAGCATGCCACCGCTGACAGCTGTCGCTCCAGTGCCAATGGGCTCCATCCCCGTCGTTGGGATGTCTCCACCTCTGGTGTCTTCTGTCCCCACAGCAGCCGTGCCCCCCCTGGCCAACGGGGCCCCCCCTGTCATCCAACCTCTGCCTGCATTTGCTCATCCTGGTAAGTGACCAGTTGAACCCAGGGACTGAATTCTGACACCTTGTTTTATTATTTATTTGTTTGTTATTTTGTAATTGCCACTAGGGTTATCGGTGGGGCTCAGTGCCTGCACAGCACACCCACTGCTCCCGTCGGCCATTTTTCCCTGGTCTCCCACTCTTCTTTCATTCGGTAGGATAGAGAGAAATTAAGAAGGGATGGGGAGATAGAGCAGCAGAAAGAAAGACACCTGTAGACCTGCTTCACTCCCTGCCCGTGGGGAACGTGGGCCTGAATCTGGGTGCCTGCACTTGGCATTCTGTGTGCCCATCTGAGTGCGCCGCCATCTGGCCCCTCACAGTCTGCATTTCATTCCCTCCTTGTTAAATCTTCTCACCCTGCTTTCTGATTGTCTTTAAGTGCCACTCTGTCCTACTGTGTGTGCTTAACCTGGTGTGCTACCACCCGGCCCCCAGATTCTACTTTATCCTAGAGGGAAATAGCACCTTCTCTTCCTCCTCCTCCTCCTCCTCCTCCTCTTCTTTTATATCGACTTTTTCATTTCTTTTTGGCGCATGAAGTGGAATGTGCTAGGCTAGGAAGAGGGGAAAGAGGGCGGGGTGGTGAGCATACCACTGGCGAGAGGTGAACGGAGCCGCTGATACCAAGTGTATAGTTTTTCTTTCAGGGGCTTGAGAAGAGCAGCTGAACAGGCTGAACAGCCTTTGAGCATTTTGTACTTCCACATATCACTTACTCTGCTTCAACTGCTCTGCTTTGCCAATAAACAAACCAGTCCCTTAGGAATAGAATTATGTGAGGGGTGGAAAAAAGAGCATTGCATAATTTTTTTTTTTTTTTTTTTGAGGAGGTGGAGTGATTCAGGCAGAAGAGGAAGGAAGTCTATTAAACCACTAAGTATATTAAGATCAGTGTATTACATGGGTGCCTATCTGAATGAAAAGGTTGAAAAGTACCTGGTTAATTTCTCTTGCCACCTTTAAGTCTTTTTTTTTTTTTTTCTTGCTGTGAATCAAAAGAAAGAAACCTTAACCAGTAGCTATAGAGCGCCGCCTTGATCTAACAAATCTTAATGAATTTTATCTGGATGGAAGGTGTTTTAAAGATAAGCCCTGCATGTGCCTGAGTAAATTCAGTGGAGGGGACAGCTTAGGGTTTAGCATTATATTTGAGTCATTTTGTATCTGGCCACCTGGATTGTGTTTTCAACACATGTATATTTGCATAAGCACATAGATACTTGCATATACACATACACATACACATACATGTCAGTGCACATGGACACATGTATAAGCCATGCTGCTAAGTGATGGCCCCACCCCACCCGGGAGCTACTTCTCTTGCCCATGATGGTAGTCACCTGTAGCTCACCTTTCATTTGTGGCAGTGCCTGAAGGAATGACAGCCGAACAAAGGGCCTGTGGTGGTTTTTCCTGGTATTATCAGTGAATCCATACACTCTCTCTTGTGGTCAAGTGTTGCAGCAAAAATGCAGCTAAGCCTCAGTGTTGTTTTTCCAACACATCACTAAGCAGCCTGAATGCGAATCAGAGCCAAAAGCTGACCCTCCCTGGCGTCACACGTTATCTGGCTCAGACTGCGAGTCGGTGACTTCTTGGCTTCTGCAGCTGGAACCAACATGTCAGCCCCTTTCACTGCTATTTAGAAGATTCTTTGTACACACTGAAGCTGTTAACTTGATGAGAACAGACCCGATAATACAATAACTCACGGTTTAACGAAGACTAGAATTTTATGGAGGTAACCCTTACTACTTAGGAAGTGGGTTTGCAGCAAGAATGAGATCTAGAAACTGGTTTTGGCAAGAGAGCAAGGAGCCAGGAATGAATAGCTTCTTAAATTCAGGGTGAGGAGAACAAGGAACAATTTCTGCTTCAGGTCTGGTGGCTCTGCATTTTAATTTTATAAAGAGGGCACATTTACATTTTTCTAGAGAAACAAACTCACCCCACGTTTGTTTTATTTTTACAGCTGCCACATTGCCAAAGAGTTCCTCCTTTAGTAGATCTGGCCCGGGGTCACAGTTAAACACTAAATTACAGAAGGCACAGTCATTTGACGTGGCTAGGTAAGTGTGTTTGTTCTTAAAGGGGACATTCTGAACTCATACATTTGAAAACCAACTCGCTGACTTCTTTGTTACTTTCTCTTATTTTGCAGAATGCCAACACTTTCCTACTTCTAGGTGATGATGCTACAGGGTTGTTCCATCTTTTTTTTTTTTTAATTGCAGTGAAAAGTGGAATCAAGGCCATGATCATTCCTTAAAGGCTTTGTTTGTATGTTGGTTTTCAAGAGAATAACAAAAAGGTGGCAGGAAAATCTTTGAAAATAAAATCCAACTTCAGAATTGAAGTTTATGTATAAAACTTTTTAACATAAAGATTAGAGTCAAAACTGGACTTATTTTTTATTTAATTTTTAATTAATTTATATTTATTTATTTGTTTTCCCTTTTTTTGCCCTTATTGTTTTTTATTGTTGTTGTAGTTATTATTGTTGTTGTTGTCATCATTTTTGGATAGGACAGAAAGAAGTGGAGAGAGGAGGGAAAGACAGAGAGGGGAAGAGAAAGATAGACACCCGCAGACCTGCTTCACCGCCTGTGAAGCAACTTCCCTGCAAGTGGCGAGCTGGGGGCTCGAACTGGGATCTTGAAGCCAGTCCTTGCACTTTGCGCCACGTGCGCTTAACCTGCTGCGCTACCGCCCAACTCCCAATTTATTTATTTATTGTTTGTTTGTTTGTTTGTTTCTTTATTGGGGAATTAATGTTTTACATTCAACAGTAAATACAATAGTTTGTACATGCTTAACATTTCCCAGTTTTTCATATAACAATACAACCCCACTAGATCCTCTGTCATCCTTCTTGGTTGGACCTGTATTCTCCACACCCACCCACCCCAGAGTCTTTTACTTTGGTGTGATAACGCCAATTCCAGTTCAGGTTCTACTTGTGTTTTCTTTTCTGATCTTGTTTTTCAACTTCTGCCTGATAGTGAGATCATCCCATACTCATCCTTCTGTTTCTGACTTATTTCACTTAACATGAATTTTTCTTTTTTTTCCTCCAGGGTTATTGCTGAGCTTGGTGCCTGCACCATGAATCCACTGCTCGTGGAGGCCATTTTTCCCCCTTTTTTGTCGCCCTTGTTGTTGTAGCCTTGTTGTGGTTATTATTATTGCCATTGTTGATGCTGTTCATTGTTGGATAGGACAGAGAGAAATGGAGAGAGGAGGGGAAGAAAGAGAGGGGGAAAGATAGACACCTGCTTCACCGCCTGTGAAGGGACTCCCTTGCAGGTGGGGAGCCGGGGGCTCAAACTGGGATCCTTAAGCCAGTCCCTGTGCTTTGTGCCACATGTGCTTAACCCGCTGCGCCACCGCCCGACCCCCACATGAATTTTTCAAGGTCCATCCAAGATCAGCTGAAAACGGTGAAGTCACCATTTTTTTTTTTATAGCTGAGTAGTATTCTATTGTATATATATACCACAACTTGCTCAGCCACTCATCTGTTGTTGGACACCTGGGTTGCTTCCAGGTTTTGGCTATTACAAATTGTGCTGCCAAGAACATATGTGTACACAGATCATTTTGGATGGGTGTATTGGGTTCCTTAGGATATATCCCTAGGAGAGGAATTGCAGGGTCATAGGGTAGGTCCATTTCTAGCCTTCTGAGAGTTCTCCAGACTGCTCTCCACAGAGGTTGGACCAATTTACATTCCCACCAGCAGTGCAGGAGGGTTCCTTTGACCCCACACCCTCTCCAGCATTTGCTGCTGCTACCTTTTCTGATGTATGACATTCTCACAGGGGTGAAGTGGTATCTCATTGTTGTCTTTATTTCAATTTATTTATTTTTTAGCTAGCATCACAGAGGCAGAAAGGAGTGAAAGAGACCACAGCACTGAAGCCTACCAAACTGCAGTGGGGCCGAGTTTGAACCTGGGTTGCACGCATGGCAAAGCCTCATACTGTCTGTGCAAGCTAGCTATTTCACTGGCCTGGCCTTATTTACTTATTTATTTTTTTCCATTCTAGTTCATATAACGTTATGGGATCTATGTAGATTGCTAGTAAAACATGATTTAAACCAATTCTTTGTGAATCATTCAGATTAGTTGACAGTTGCCTCAGTTTTAGCAAGGCTCACATGACCTTTTTGCTTATACTTCAGATAATCTCACATTGACCCTTATTTCCTCTCACCCCTGAGGTCTATCCTTGCCTGATGCTACATCAGGATTCCAGTACACTTCCTTTTGTAAGCCGTCTCCCAACTTTGGGAAGGAGAAGTAGATGTCATTGGAAATGACTCTTTTTCTATTTCAATCCTTTGAAGTTTTTTTTCTAGGCAAACCAGGTTATTTTCTCACCATAAGGGGAAGGATGTGTTACCTGTGCTTAACAGGATCATGACCTTTTAAAAAAATATATTTTCAAGAAAACCCATCCATACAGGTGAAAGGCATTTACCACATGCTTTCAGCACAGTAATTCCTCTAATGCTCACCTTCTGGATAAGATGACTCTAATGATCTCCTCTGTGCTATAAATGTGGGAGATGTTCAGAGATGTTAATCAAGTCACTCAAAAAAACTATAACTTCTCAGTGAGAACTAAGAATTGCCTTCAACTCTGATTTTTTTTTATTATCTTTATTTATTTATTGGGTAGAGACCACCAGAAATAGAGTAGGGATGGGGTGACAGAGAAGGAGAGTGACAGAGAGACACCTACAGCACTGCTTCACCACTTGTGAAGCTTTCCCCCTGCAGGTGGGGACTGGGGGCTCAAACCTTAGCCCTTGCACACCATAACATTCGCTCAACCAGGTGCGCCACCACCTGGCCCCTCCTCAACTCTGATTTGAAGGCACGTACTTTTCTCTCTGAAGTTCGATCTTACCACGTCATTTAGTTGTGCTCTATGTGTATCTGTATTCCATTGAGTCTGCTTGGGCAAACTCCTTTCTCACCCCATTCAGTTGCCACAATTGCCGCAGCAGGTGGCTTTGTCTCCAGTTGTGAAAGAGGAAGTTAAGTCTAGAAATTACACCCCTGCCCCTCCATTTACAGCTTCTAAGGAAAAAGCAGAGATAATTGGCTCAGATGATCTGACATGAAATTCCATGTATTTTATCTAAAGGTTTGAGTTTTCCCTGACTTACCACAAGGGATTTTAAAATATGCCTTAAAATTGATTCTTGCCATATAATAAAAATTTTTTTAAAAGTATAGAACAAAAAGCCTAAAATTAATTTATGATGTTGGAATGAAATGAATAATTAGTATCAGCTAACATTAATACTCTGGAGACCAAATTTTTTTTTTTATGGTTATCTTTTCAATTTAAATTTCTAGCACATTCTTGTACTCTGGCCTCTATCTTTGGTTAACTGCTAATGAGCTTGCAGTTCATTGAAATCCTCAAGAATTTGGCAGAAAAGCCTGACTTGATATGTATAATCTGGGACACCTTCTGTGTATGATACCCCACATGCCTGCGAGTGCAGGAGAAAGATAATTAGCTCCTCGACAAATAGGCAAGAGTTAGAAGCAACCAAATCTTCATTAGTTTAAAATGAGAGAGTTGTGTAAGCACTCACACCAGAATAGTTCTCGGTAAGTGTTTCCTTTTTTTTTTTTTTTTTTCCTCTTTAAATAACTGTCTAAAATGTGGAGATGGTAATTTGATAAAAGTCCTATTTAGGTATTGGGGAGAGCTAATTCCTGTGCTTCTTGATATATAATTAGTAATAAAAACTTTAGGTTTTGTTCTGTTTGTTTGTCTTCTGTCCAGGTTTATCACTGGGACTCAGCTCAGTGCCAGCACTATGAATCCACTGCTCCTGGCGGCCATTTCTCTCTCTCTCTCTCTCTTTTTTGGATAGGACAGAGAAAAATTGAGGGGATGGGGAGAAATAAAGGCAGAGAGAAAGATAGATACCTGAAAACCTATTTCACCACTTGTGAAGCTTTTCCCCTGCAGGTGGGGAGCGGGAACTCAAACCTGGATCCTTGTACTTAGTACTAATGTATGCTTAGCTAGGTGTGTCCAGCCCCCCCGTCATAAGAACTTTGTGGATATTATATTATACATGACGACTGGGAGCTTTCAATGTATGATCCAAGCTTGCTTCTCAATGCGAGAAATAGTTGCCTTTGTTGAAATGAAGGCAGCAGTGGTCATCTCTAAAAAAATCAAAATAAACTAAAGTCCTGTGTGCACTATCAGCTCAGTCCTTGTGTTTCAATACCGGGTTCTTTTATTTATTTATTGGGTAGAGACAGACAGAAATTGAGAGGGAGGGAGTGGTAGAGAGGGATAGAGAGACAGAGACACCTGCAGCACTGCTTTACCACTCGCAAAGCTTTCCCCCTGCAGGTGGGGGCTGGGGGGGCTTGAACCCTGGGCCATGTGCATTGTAACATGTGTGTTCAACCAGGTGGGCCACCATCCAGTCCCGACAACAAGTGGTTTTTTTGTTTTTGTTTTTTTCTGCATCCAGGTTATTGCTGGGGTTTGGTGCCTGTTCTACAAATCCACTGCTCCTGGAGGCCATTTTTTTTTCCATTTTTGTTGCCCTTTTTGTTATTGTTATATAGGACAGAGAGAAATTGAGAGAGGAGGGGGAGATGCAGACCTGCTTCACTGTTTGTCAAGCAACCCCCCTGCAGGTCGGTAGCTGGAGCTCGAAACAGGATCCTTCTGCCAGTCCTTGCACTTCGCACCATGTGTGCTTAACCCAGTGCGCTACCTCCCGGCCCCCCAGCAACAGGTTATTAACACACCAAGAAAAGAGCCTTCCATTGTGATTAGACTGAGAAACTAAGCTGTAGGGTGATGTAGGCCCAGCCAGGCCAGCTTCTGGGTTTCCTCAGGTTTCCAGTATTGGCAGAGAAGTGGGTACTGGATCCCAGTCAAGAAGCCAAGCTCCCTCCATTAGAGCTTCTGAGTGCCCTGTCCCTGGACTCTGCTATTCTCACTGAGAAACTCTCCATTTGTGGGAATTTCAGCTTCCCAGAACACAGTATTTTCCCCTCGTTAAGAAATATATCCTATCACTCGCTCTGTAAAGACTGACATCTTTAAGAGTCATACTCATTGAAAGATATGTCTGCCGCCAGGAGAATGGTTCTTGAAGTCAGAGCAGCCTGGCGATTTCCCTGGCACCTACCTCAGTGGCACAGAGACTTTTCCATACTTGGTAAAAGGTTTTAATGAGTAAATTGTGTCTGTAACTTGAAACAAGTCTGTTGTGTTTACTCTGGATTCAGGGGTGGAGGAGAGTTGAGCTTACCTGTTTTGAGACGAACATTTGTAGCCTCAACAATGGGAGATGGTCAGTACAGAAATTTTAGAACTAGTGACTTTACAACATAAAGTGGGTAAAGTGTTTTAAAGCTGGCACTCAAGGGAGTTCTTAGTTTGCCGGCTGGGAAGAACTTCCAAGCCTTTCGTTTCTGTTAATCCTTTCTCCTCCTCTCTCTTCTTCCAGTGTCCCTCCAGTGGCAGAATGGGCTGTGCCGCAGTCATCCAGACTGAAATACAGACAGTTATTCAACAGTCACGACAAAACGATGAGTGGACACTTAACAGGTATTTACAAGTCATTCATTTAGTGCAACAGGGACTTTGTTCTGCATGCGAGTTGCTTTTGGGTTTGAGCCAAAGATCAGTTTACAAATATCTTTCTCTAGTAGCTCACCCCCCCCCCCCCCAAAAAAAAAAGAGGCTTTTCTGTAACGCCCTGTCAGCAGTTCTTTATGGACCTGTAAAGAGACATAGTTAGCTATGTTCCCCAGTGCCTCAGACTTGTACTGCACTGCTGCTTGGCAAAATGGGACACAGACCAGAGAGTCCTCTGCATTTTGGAAACTCCTAGGATGCAAATTAGAGTCCTCGTCGAGAAACACTGCTAGGAAAAACTGGTTCAAGTTCTGAAGTCCAACTTTTGTTGATAAACTTGAAACAGTCGAGTCAAAGAAGCCTTGTTCAGAGCAGTCTGCAGGGTGAAAGGTAACTCAACAGGCGTTTGGAAACTGGCTTTGCGGTTAACGAGCTGGAGGTGACTTTACTTAGTTAGGGCTCATTTCTTCACATAGAAAAGGCCAGAGTTACGTGATCTCAGTGCATTAAAGAAAGATTTTATCGCCTACATCAGAAGAGCAGGAAGCACATTAGGATGTTATCCAGGCTTCTTTCTCCTGAGGGGTCAAGATTGATTAGTGAGTTATAATAAAAAGCATCATTTTAATAAAGGAAAATAGAGGCATCTAATGGAGATATTAATGGAGAGAACTACCCATGAACAGTTCTGAAAGGAAAGGTGAGAGGGTTAGTTTCCCTGGGCGTAAAACATTAGCGTAGGACACACACAAAAAAAAACACTTGATATTTCTGACTCCTGATTTTTTCCCCCCTTTTTTAAAAAATATATTTTATTTCAAACAACAAGGGTAACAAAAGCAACAAGTTGGGAAAAATGGCCTCCAAGAGCAGTGGATTCATAGTGCAGGCACTGAGCCCCAGCAATAACCCTGGAGGCAAAAATAAATAAATAAATAAATATAAAAAATTATTTTATTTATTATTGGATAGAGACAGCCAGAAATGGAGAGAGAATGGGGAGATAGAGAGGGAGATACCTGCAGCCCTGCTTCACTACTTGTGAAGCTTTCCTTCTGCAGGTGACGACCAGGGGCTTGAACCTGAGTCCTTGTGCACTGTGATGTGAGGGCTTAACCAGGTGCTCCACCTCCTGGCCCCCACCCCCCCCCTCCTTTATCATCTACAACTGCAATTTTTACTTCCAAAAGGAATATTCACCCCATGTTTCATGATGTTAGGGTTGGGTGAGACTTGGAAAGACTCTAATCTAGCCTTGACCTCTATCCCCATAAACACTCTCGGCAGTCATGCCAAGTTAAGTTCCTGTGTCTATCCGTAGGGATGAATCAGCAGAAGGTATAAATGCCTCTCCCTCTCTATTAAAGCTGTAGCTGTCATCTTCATATACAGCATGAAAAACTAGTCTAGCTTATTCCTTTGGGGGCTGAAGGCATATTCAGTAATATGGTAGAAGTACTGCCTGACATGGTTTGTTTGACATTAGTGTTGCCTGCAGACCCAGAACTACATTGTTAGGGGATCTGAAAGTATTTCTTCAGAGCATTGTTGGCACGTGTTATGAATTTATTAAAGTAATAGTCAGATGCAGCACACACACACACACACACGTGCAAATTGCTTCTTGGTGACTGGTAGGTGGCATAGTGAGCAAAGCAGGGGCCTTCATGCAGAACTAATAAATACATGCATCTTTTCAAAAAAAGAAAGAAAGGGGGTCAGGTGATGGTGCACTTAGTTGAACGCATACCTCCCAGTGCACAAGGATCCTGGTTCAGGCCCCTGGCCCTCTCCTGCAGAGGGAAGACTTCAGTAACCTTGAAGCAATGCAGCAGGTCTCTGTCTCCCTCCCTCCCTCCCCTTCCCTTCTCAGTCTGTCTCTGCCCTAGCAAGTAAATACAACTAAAAAGTAAATAAAGAAAAAAGAAAACAAAAATCCCCACCTTAAATTTTTTTGATATTTATTTATTTATGAGAAGGGTAGGAGGAGAGAGAGAGAGAGAACCAGACATCACTCCGTTACGTGTCCTTCCAGGGATTGAACTCAAGACCTCACACTTGAGGGTCTCATGCTTTAACCACTGCACCACCCCCTAGATCACAGTTTTTTTAAAGGATAAAGTAATAGTAAGCAAGTTGATAAATATTAGCAAAATCGGCTCTTCCTAATTCATATCATTATTTCCCTTCTGCCCCGGGCATCTATTTGTTTATTATTACTGGTTTTTAAATGAGGTATGGGGAAATGGTCTCAGGTCCTCAAGTGTGTACTGTATTATTGAATGCTCTCCCTAGTCCGATTTTCTTTCTCTCTCTCTCTCCCTCTCTCTCTCTCTCTCTCTCTCTCTCTCATATAAATAACTGGAGCATCACTACTACATACCAATGTTTTCAGGTGGGAGGAAAAGATATAGAAAATGGAACAGAGAGGGGCTGGCACACCTGGTTAAGTGCAAATGTTACTAAGCTCTCCCCACCTGCAGGGGGAAAGCTTCACAAGTGAAGGTTTGCAGGTGTCTCTCTCTCTACCTTTCTGTCTCCCTGTCCCTCTCAATTTTTCTCTGTCCTATCAAATAAAATAGAAAGAGAAAAATGGCCGCTGGGGGCAGTGGATTCATAGTGCTGGCACCAAGCTTCAGTGGTGACAAATGAATAAATGAATGAATAGAAAAAGAAGAAAGACTAGAGCTTCCTCCACTGTGGTAGGGGCTGGTTTTGAACTTGGGCCACACAGATAGCAAATCAGCATTACTGTCCAAGTGAACTCTTTTGCTGGACCCAGGGTATTTTGAAGGCAACACACATGTAGACGCCATGGCTCTGCTCCATCATCCATGGAGTTCCCTCAGTGCTGTCCATGGTGCTGCATGTGGTGCTGGTGACTGAATCCAAGAATCAATGCACAGAGGCTCTTGTTCTACCCACTGAGTCACCACCCCCTGGGCCCTCAATTGTCTCAGGATAACAAGTATGGTAGTATTGTACTTGGGTTATTATCATTGTGACGTAGACTTTGCACCTCAGTTGTAAAATACACATCTTACCAAGGAAGGATTCTGTTTTATTTGATTTTTATTTTTACCAGAGCACTGCTCAGCTCCGGCTTATGTTTGGTGTGGGGTACTGAACCTAGGACCTTGGAGCCTCAGGCGTGAAAAGCTTTTTACATAACAGTTATGTTATTTCCCCACCCCCAAGGAAGAATTTATAAAAAATACTTATTTTTGAGAAAGAGTGAAGTGTGTGTGTGTGTGTGTGTGTGTGTGTGTGTGTGTGTGTGATGTGTGCCATATCAGTCTGGCAAATGTGATGTCAAGGAACAAACTTGGGAGCTCATGCTCAGGAATCTAGTGCTTTAACCACTGTGCCACCTCCTTGGCTTTGGGAATTTCATTTTTCCATCTGGTCAACTATATAGGAGGCTCTAAGACTGGGCTTCATGTCCCGGCCTCAGTGTGATATGAACAGAGACTCACACACATAATCCAGTGAGCAATTGTGCCCAGAGAGGTTGCATCCAGGAAAGGTCCCCACAGACAGGGGACTTCCCAACGCAGCCCCAAAGTTTGGGCTCCTTTCCCTGGTCCTTAGAGCAACCCCCACAGAGAAAGCAGAAGTTCAAAGCAAGTTAGCCGAGTATAAACAAGTCAAGGAGAATGTATGTCCCATGTGACTCCCATCCTGTACTGGGACCCGGCCCTACAGACATCATGCCGTCCATCCTACAAGCTTATGTCCACCAAACCGTCATGCCCTCCGCTTATTGAGGCATAGTCCTCACCAGAAGGCAAGGCCAGACTCTGGCCTGCGTGGGCTTTTGCTCCAGACCTCCTTCCCAAGACAAACAGCCCCCCCGTCCTGCTTCAGGCCACAGGCACTAAAGCAGAGTTCACACCTCATGTGCACAGCTTAACAAGCTGATGGCCATCTCTTGGGTCCTTTCATTTCATTTTTGTTTTTTTTTTAATATTTACTTATTTCCTTTCGTTGCCCTTGTTGTTTTATTGTTGTAGTTATTATTGTTGTTGTTATTGATGTCGTCATTGTTGGATAGGACAGAGAGAAATGGAGAGAGGAGGGAAGACAGAGATGGGGGAGAGAAAGACAGACACCTGCAGACCTGCTTCACCGCTTGTGAAGGGACTCTCTTGCAGGTGGGGAGCCAGGGGCTTGAACCAAGATCCTTACACTGGTCCTTGCTCTTTGCGCCATGGGCACTTAACCCACTGCGCCACCGCCCGATTCCCGGTCCTTTCATTTCTTATCACCAACACAAGACAGTGTAGTAAGCTGTGGTGCCATGCTGCCTCTCGTGGCACTGGAACATCCTCCATTGTCATGGCACCTCGCCTGTAGTACCAGCATTCAAACCTGGGTTTCAGGCCTTAGCTGTTGAGTAGGCAACAACAGTGATAAACAACAAGGGCAACAAAAGGGAAAAAAGTAGCCTCCAGGAGCAGTGGATTCGTAGTGCAGGCACCGAGCCCCAGCAAAAAAAAAAAATCATCAGGGATCATGCCTCACTTCACCGCACCATCGAACCTTTAGAACTTTCTCATGAATCCCATCAGTTTATGTATTCTTCTTAGAGGCTCCCCACACAAGTAGGTGTACATGGGTAAAGAGTGTTTACGGGAGTCGGGCAGTGGTGCAGTGGGTTAAGCCCACGTGGCGCAAAGCACAAGGACTGGTGTAAGGATCCCGGTTCGAGTACCTGGCTCCCCACCTGCAGGGGAGTCGCTTCACAGGCAGTGAAGCAGGTCTGCAGGTGTCTATCTTTCTCTCCCCCTCTTTGTCTTCCCCATCTCTCTCCATTTCTCTCTGTCCTACCAAACAACGATGACATCAATAACAACAATAACTACAACAACAATAAAAAACAACAAGGGCAACAAAAAGGGAAAATAAATAAATATTAAATTAAAAAAAAAGAGTGTTTACACAGGTTCACCAAAAGATAGAAATGCTTATTCTTCATAAACCACTCAAATGGCCATCCGCAGTAGAAAGGACAAAGACATTGTGACATGCTCACACTGGGGACAGCAGTTAGGATTCCTGTGTCCATGCAGTCCAGCCTGTGTTCACACGTGCTCATGTCTTGCATGGAATTCAGTCATGAAACATTGCCAGTGACCTTAGCTTGCTTTGCAGAAGGGCCCTTGTGCTTACACTCTGCTAAGGGCCTTGATGGTGCCTTATGAGTCGGGTCACAGACTTGTGAGACTAGGAGGCATCCCTGAAATGAGAAAATGAGGTTGCAATAAGTGATAAGCTGCCCACCCCAGCTCACTGAGTGAACTCTCAATGGAGCCAGGCCTGGGGATAACTGCAGGACTTTGTGTGCTCACCTCTGTGGTTTCCGGTGCTGGTCCTCAGAGACCCTTTCTCAACTTCTTTCTCTGAGCTGTGCAAAAACACACCCACTTTTTTTTGTTGTTGTTGTTTTCCTCTTGTTTATTGAAACTGCTTCGCTGTTTTGGAGTGACTTTTCTTAAAGACCTACTTATTTTTAAATCTTTATGAGAGAGGGAGAGAGAGGGAGGGAGAGAGGTAGAGAAAGAGATATCAGAGCCCTGCTTTGCTCTATCATACGCAGTGCTGGAGACTAAGCCTGGGACCTCATGCATGCAAGTCTTAGAACCAACCCATCATTGAGGGAGTCGGGCGGTAGCGCAGTGGGTTAAGCGCACGTGGCACCAAGCGCAAGGACCAGCTTAAGGATCCCGGTTCGAGCCCCCTGCTCCCCATCTGCAGGGGAATCGCTTCACAAGCGGTGAAGCAAGTCTGCAGGTGTCTGTCTTTCTCTCCCCCTCTCTGTCTTCCCCTCCTCTCTCCATTTCTCTCTGTCCTATCCAACAACGACAACAACAATAATAACTACAACAATAAAACAACAAGGGCAACAAAGGGGAATAAATAAATAAATATTTTTAAAAAGAGCCCACCATTGAGTCCTCAGTCCCCACTTTTCTGTTTTTCTTTTCTTTATTGGAGGGATTAATGGTTTACAATCAACAGTAAAATATAGGAGTTTGTACATGTGTAACATTTCTGTTTTCCACATAACAATTATGCCATCATGTTCCAGGTCTGAACCCTCTCCCCCCACTCCAGAGTCTTTTACTTTAGTGCAGTACACCAAACCCAATCCAAGTTCTGCTTTGTGTTTTCTTATTTTTCAACTTCTTTTTGTAATTATTATTATTAGTGATTTAATAAAGCTCAACAAGATTGTGGGACAAAAGGGGTACAATTCATACATGTCCCCTCCCCTCCATTGGAAGTTCCCTGTTCTTTCTCCCTCTGGGAGTCTGGACCAAAGATCTTTATGGGGAGCAGAAGATGGCAGGTCTGGCTTCTGTAATTGCTTCTCCACTGGACATGGGTGTTGGCAGGCCGACAGCCTGTCGGTACCTTTCCCCATTGGGGTAGGGCTCTGGAGAGGAGTCCCCACTTATCTTTTCTTTCTCTCTTTGCTTTTTTCTTTCTCTCTCTCTCTCTCTGCCAAGAAGTAGCTAAAAGCAGGTGTTTAATCCAGGAGTCTTCCCGACTTCATTGCCATAGCTTTCCCTTCCTTGGCTCCTTCCTGATTTTGTGCCCATGCCCTGAGAGACACCGTGCTGCAAATAAGGCGTATTTGTCTTTCTCACTTGTGAAAGAACCCAAGCTCTGTTGAGAGGAGAATTGATATTCTGGGAAATCCTTTCAGTGGCGACCATGGGAAACAGGTTCTGCTCCTGGCTGTGATCCTATAGCCACTTGTGTCACGGCGAACCAGTCATTGGTTTTCTTTAGAATGAATTTTGTTTTTTGAAGTCTCTCAACCTCTCTGTATCTCCCCCTGAATTTGTCTGAGAGTTGCCCTGGTAGAGGCAGAAGACAGAGTATCAAGTGAGTCAGTCCCAGATTTGCAGGTTCTGTTTGGAAGGTCAGATCTTTAACATGCCTGCGCCTCTCTTGATCATTGGCGAGACCTATCTGAGCGTTTGCCAGCTGCTGCTCTGTGCTCCAGTTCTCGTTCCTTTTTCATCAGGGTTTAATTGTTGTTTTTTTTTAAAGGCCCCCTGGGTAACAGCTTGCATGTGATGGTATTGTACGTAGGTGTGGGGCCCTGGACTTACTGGACAGTGTTGATTTTCCAATTCACTTTTACTTTTTTCCCTCCCTAATTTTTTTTTCTTAAACAGGTCCCCAAGCAAGGACTATTCTTATGCAATCAAGTTTACCACAAGCTCAGCTGGCTTCGATATGGTAAGGAATGATGAGTTCCTTGGTTTTTGTGAGTAGCAATCGCCTGGGTTCATAGGACTGTAGGAGTCTTGATTAATACCAGTGTTCATAATAATAGACAGATTACTACATTTTCAATGAGTTATGAGGACTACCTCTTACCCTTCCCCTTGATCTCGAATAATACAAAAGCAGAAAGGTACAGTGCATTTTCTGAAACTCTTTAACAGCTTGCACAATTCTCAGGTCAAGGCCAGGAGCTGGGTGTTGGCATACCCAGTAGAGCACACAGGTTACCATTCATAAGGATGGTTCATGCCATCATCACCACTCCTGCCAGCACCCCGGACCTGCTGGAGGGAAGCTTCACATCTAATGAAGCAGTGCCGCAGGAGTCTCTCTGTCTTTCCCTGTTTTCTCCCCTTTCCCTCTTAACTTCTATCTCTATCCAAAATAAATCGATTAATTTAAAAAATAACTTCTAGTGGGGTCTGGCGGTAGCGCAGCGGGTGAAGTGCACACGGCTGTAAGTACACGGGCTACCAGCATAAGGATCCCGGTTTGAGCCCTGGCTCCCCACCTGCGAAAGGGGTCGCTTCATAAGCAGTGAAGCAGGTCTACAGGTGTCTGTTTTTCTTTCCCTTCTCTGTCTTCCCCTTCTCTCTGTCCTTCTAACAACAATAGCAATAACAATCATGGCAACAAGGGTGGCAAGATTGGGAAAAAATGGCTTCCAGGAGCAGTGGATTCATAGTGCAGGCACCGAGCCCCAGTGATAACCTGGAGGGGGAAAGAAAAAAAACGCTCTATGATCAGGCCTCATTCCCATGGAAAGCGCTCTCTTGTGGTGGTGATAGGAGGTGGTTAGCGTGCATGGGAGAAGAGCGCCTTTGCTCCTCTCTAGAAATCCCCATGTGCTATAAATTGGTCCCTCCCTGCCCGTCTTTATTACTCTTCCTCCTCTCCCTACTGGCTAAACCCTTGCCTCAGTCAGAGATACCCCCACCCCCTTTCTTTCTTATAGATCAATTTGTGGTGTTTGCATCCTGACTGCAACCAAGTCTGCCTACCACCTGGTTCTAAAATGGTTTCTTCTTAAGTGTCAAGCTCTTGATCTAGATCTTTCATCATGCCTGGTTCCTTCTGCTTTGGATTCTGCTTATTGAGCAAAATAATAAGAATGTTGGTAATAAACACCCAGTGTCTGAGACACAGCCAAACTTCTTGCAGGATAGCTACGGGCCAGTATCCAGGAGCCTCTGAAATAGAAACTTAAGACCCACCATTTACAGAGGTTGATTGGCAGCTTATTAAATTGGTCTCTTGATACCAGAACATAATGAAATGCTTATTTAAACATTCTCATTTATAAATGCCCTCTTTGAAGAAAATACCCGAGGCTTCTCTTGGAATGTTACTTTATTCTGCTTCTATGCGCTAAAAAAGATTTTAATTATATGTTGATTGCCATCATTTAGGCAGGGTGTGGAGAAATCAAGTAAGAATTCCCCCTGTCTACTGATGTAGGACAGGCAGGAAAAGTTGGAGAACACGGAAGGAAGGAAGGAAGGAAGGAAGGAAGGGAAGGACAGGGGTGTTCATTTCTGCCTTTTTAATGTACAAGTAGGCGAGCTAGAGGAACAGAAGATAAGAGATTGGTGACTGCCAGGAGCTGGGCAGCAAAGGATTGATTGTAAGAAGACATGGGGATTTGAGTCCGTTCTAGATATTGTAAATACATTTGTTCCAACTCGCGCAGGACTGACTTATAAGGCTGTGTTACTGTCTGAGATTTAGACTATATGAACAGCTCTTATGCCACCTGAGTATATTTCAGGTCTAAAGAAGGGTCCTTCACCTGTCAGCTCAGCCCGTTTTCCAACATGGCATCTGTCCTTTTGGCGTTCCAGCCAACAGCTTCGGTGTAAAAGTAAAATCACATTCCTGGACTTGCGGGGGGGGGGGGGGGTTGGGGGTTGTGGGGGGAATCGGGGAATCGGGGAACAAACTATTTCCTATAATTAGCTACTTGGGCAAGTGCATTGTGAAGAATCATGGTGATTGATCCTGAGCCCAAGGAGAAGAAAACACTTGATTTTGTGACCAGTAGTCAAACAGATCCTCCTCCTCTGTGGGCCTCGCTCAGGATCTGGCTAGCCGAGCCCACTGGGCCTAGACTGGCCTGCACCTGGTCACTACTCCAGGGAGCCTGCTCTCTTCATTTCCCAGTGCTGCCCTAAGAAAGTCATACAAACTGAGTGACCTAAAATAACAGAAATGTGTTTTTCTCACAGTCCTGGGGCTTAGAAACTAGAAGTCAAGGTTGGCACTCCTGTCAGAGACTCTTGGAGGAAGATCCATCTTGACCTCTTCACTTCCTCAGTTTATGGCTGATTATCCCCGATGATCTCGCCTCAAGACCCCTATCTTAATTACATCTGCCAACTTCTTTTTTTAAAGGTCACCGTCATAGGTTCTAGAAGTTTGGATGAGAACATATCCTTGGGATGGGGAGGGGTGGGGCTACCATTCACTCACCCACAACTGCTGAGTATGAATATTTCCTCCTCCTTTCAAGAAAGTGATGAATCAGAACAACCAAATGGGGGCCAGGCAGTGGCGCACCTGGTTAAGCACACACATTACAGTGTGCAAGGATGCAGGTTCAAGCCCCTGACCCCCACCTACGGGGGAGAACTTCACAAAGGGTGAAGCAGGGCTGCAGGTGTGTTTCTTACTCTCTACCTTCTCATCCCTCTCAATTTCTCTCTGTCTCTATTCTATAATAAGTCAATAAATATTTAAAACATTAATAAGAACAAGCAAAACAACACAAGGCTAACATTGTTTTGTAACATTACGATTTATATATATATATATATATATATATATATTTTTTTTTTTTTTTTTGATGTTGAAAACTAAGCCCTTGCCTGCTTATATCCCCGCACTGGGCACTGGGATACCCTCAGTCCCTGGGCACCACTTCTTTGCCCACCTCCCCAAGGCTAATGTTTGAGGGGACTTATCAGGGAGACCCTAGGGTGAAGACCTTGTTTATGCATTTACTTGTACTTTCTGGGAAAGTCTTCATAGTTTGTTAGAAAATCAAATCTTGGGAGTCTGGCAGTAGCGCAGCAGGTTAAGCGCACATGGCGCAGAGCGCAAGGACCAGCGTAAGCGTAAGGATCCTGGCTCGAGCCGCCCCCCCCCCCCCCCCCCCCCCGGCTCCCCACCTACAGAGGAGTCGCTTCACAAGCAGTGAAGCAGGTCTGCAGGTGTCTATCTTTCTCTCCCCCTCTCTCTTCCCCTTCTCTTTCTGTTTCTCTCTGTTCTATCCAACAACGATGACATCAATAACAACAATAATAACTACAACAATAAAAACCAAGGGCAACAAAAGGGAAATAAATGAATATTAAAAAACAATGAAAAAAAAGAAAATCAAATCCTGTCAGTTAAGTAAAACTGGAGCAAGTCTTGTCAACCCAAAGTTATTTTAAATATATTTTCTGTCAAGCTCAGACCCTGTGTAATGTGGAATCTCGCCTCTCTGGGCCACTTTTTCAACCAGAGGAAGAAACACCACCAACTTTCATCTAGTATCATCGCATTTTTGTTTGTTTGTTTGTTTGTTTTAACCAGAGCCTTGCTCAGCTCTGTTTTATGGTGATGCAGGGGATTGAACCTGGGACTTCAGGCATGAGAGTCTCTTTGCATAACCATTATGCTGTTTACCCCCCGCCTGTGTCATTGCATTTTGCATAGCCAAGTTTAACATTCTTTTTTATTTGGGGGGATACACCATAGCACTGTTTCACTGTCCACAGAGCTTCTCCTGGGGCAGGTGCTTCCAAGTGCTTCTGGTTTTGTTAATGACATTGTATTGTAAAAACAACCACACCCTTTCGTTCGCACATTGTCTGTGACCGCTTTCCTGCTGCAACAGCACAACTGAAGACTGTGATCAAGGTGGGATGTGCTACAAAGTTGTTTTTTGTTTTTTCATTTATTTATTTATTTATTTATTTACGAGAAAGATGGGCGAGAGAGAATGAACCAGACATCACTCTGGTATATGGGCTGCCCGGGATTGAACTCAGGACCTCATGGTTGAGAACCCAGTGCTTTATCCACTGCGCCACCTCCTAGACCACACAAAGTTGTTTTCTCTCTTTTTTTTTTATTTAAGAAAGGAGACATTAACAAAATCATAGGATGGGGGGGGTACAGTTCTACACAATTCCCACCACCCGATCTCTGTATCCCATCCCCTCCCCAATAGCTTTCCCATTCTCTATCCCTCTGGGAGCCTGGACCTAGGGTCATTGTGGGTTGCAGAAGGTGGAAGGTCTGGCTTCTGTAATTGCTTCCCTGCTGAACATGGGCGTTGACTGGTCGATCCATACTCCCAGACTGCCTCTCTCTTTCCCTAGTAGGGTGGGGCTCTGGGGAAGCGGAGCTCCAGGACACATTGGTGGGGTCTTCAGTCCAGGGAAGCCTGGCCAGCATCCTGATGGCATCTGGAACCTGGTGGCCACACAAAGTTTAATTGTATTTACTCTCTGACCTTTTGCCTGACTGGGTGTTTTTTGTTTGTTTTTTAATCAATTTATTTTCTACCAGGGTTATCGCTGGGGCTCAATATTGGCAGAATGAATCCACTGCTCCTGGTAGCCATTTCCCCCTTCCTCCCTCTATTTTATTAGTTAGGACAGAGAAATTGAGGCAAGCGGGGGAGGGGAAGAGGAGAGGGAGTGAGAAACATAAATACCTGTAGACCTGCCTCCCTGCTCATGAAGTTTCTTCCCTGCAGGTCAGGTGGAGAGCTGGAGCTCAAGCCCAGGTAACTGGAGCACTCTGCCAGCTGCACCACTGCCTGGCCCCCCCAACATAGTGTTTTAAAGAGACATAAAAGTGAGAATGATGTGCTTTTTCAAAATAATTGCTATTGTTAGTGATTTATCATCGGTTCACAAAATTACACGAGTCCAAGGGATCGTGTATATATGTGTCTGTGTATAGAAGTCACTAAACCCATCAACAAAGTTCCTGGGTGTTTACCCCAGCCCCCAGTAATCACTGTAACTCTCACAAAGTCTAAGATAACCTGCGGTTACTTTTTTAGCAGTTCCACTTGCTTAGTTACCTGTATTCCACACAGGAGTTAACCATCCAGATGTGGTTTTTTCACTTAGCATAACTGCCCCAGTTCCAAGTAGAAAGCATTTTACTGGGCATGCAAGGACTGAGCAGAGCATAATTATAATCCTGCTGAGCATCTGCTGACTGCCAGCCAGCATCTCCTCGATAAGGACCACCTCCTTTGATCTTGGTATTTTTATAAAATAGACTCTATTGGTCAAGTCAGAACACGGAAACCAAGCATTGAAGTCATTCACAGATGGCAGCACACTCTGATTTTCGTGAAACTGATCGTAGTGAACTTTTCTGTTGACTAGGAATCTGTCTGATATCGATCAAGATGGTAAGCTCACCGCAGAAGAGTTCATCCTGGCTATGCACCTAATCGATGTAGCCATGTCTGGTCAGCCGCTGCCACCGGCCCTGCCTCCGGAATACATTCCACCGTCCTTCAGGTAAGGAACATTTGGCGCCTCTCAGAAGTCATGTGCCGAGTACATGGGAAAAAAAATCTTTTTCCATCACTTGTCCAGTTCTGCTGTGACGGGTGAGAGTGAATCTATTTCCCCCTCCCCCCACCCCATACCTGCAGAAGAGTTCGATCTGGCAGTGGGATATCTGTCGTGAGCTCAACATCAGTGGATCAGCGGTTACCCGAGGAGCCTGTTCTTGAAGATGAGCAGCAGCAGCTGGAAAAAAAATTGCCTGGTAAGACAGTCTTTCTGTGGGAATGCCGTTAGGCACGCTGACATTCTCCTGTGTTCCTTTAACTGGCCTCAGTCAGAGACCAGACACTTTTCTCACACCTGCACCTTTGGATGTGCGCAGAGAAACCAGAGAATTCTGGACTATGGTAATGTACCCAGGTTCTGACTTTTTAACGATTTCTGTGGAGTTGGGGCCTCATGCAGGTGCGATTTCACTGTTGGCTCCCAGTCAGTGTTTTCATTCAGTGAGAATAAGGGACAGACAGAGAGGGAGGGAGGGAGGGAGGGAGGGAGAGATGCTATGGCTAGAGGCTGGGTCACATGTATAACAAGGCGCGTGTCATACCTGCTTCTTGTTCCGACTTTACAATTGAAGTCTGGAGGGCCTGGTGGTAGCACAGAAGGTTAAGCTCTGCACGGTGCGAAGCACAAGGACCCGCATAAGCATTCCCAGTTCGAGTCCCTGACTCCCACCTGCAGGGTTGGGGGGGGGGGTCACTTCACAAGTGGTGAAGCAGGTCTATCTTTCTCCTCTCCCCCTCTCTGTCTTCCCCTCCTCTCTCAATTTCTCTCAGTCCTATCCAGCAACAACAACAGCAACAGCACCAGTAACAATAAGAACAACAATAGGGGTAACAAAATGGGGAAAATGGCTTCCAGGAGCAGTAGATATGTAGTGTAGGCGCCGAGCCCTAGTGATAACCCTGGAGGCAAAAAAGAAAAGAAAAGAAAATTGAAATCTGATATTTCACTGCTAAACAGAAATATATATAATTTCTATCTATAGACACTCAAACTTGATAGACTTTAATTAATGCTGCCTATGCAGAAGTACTCTTTTCCTCATCTTGTCATAAAATTGGAAAGTCCTCAGTAAGAAGAAGCTATTGTATATGTAATGTGAACCTAGTGCACACAGTCCTCGTCTAGTCTGTCATGTAGTTCAGTATTCTCTGTTGGCTGTGAATTCTTCATGATGAGATGCCAGTTGATAGGAAGAGGCGAGGACATTTATCGAGGTGTCTGTCTACGTCAAGCCTTTTGTCAGTGTCATCTTGCTGCATTTGCTGAGCTCAGAGTTTCATTGACCTGCTATTGACACTAACTCGCCTCTCCCAGCTCTTCGCTAAATGCTGTGAGAACTTTTTTTTTGCAAGACTGCCGAACCAGTAAGGCTGCAGTAACACCCTGTACGTGCCTCTAGAAGGTTAGGAGGAACTTAGCATGAAGTTTATATAAACAGCCTCCACAGCTGTGCCCTGGGGTGTGGCAGAATCCTGAGGCCTGTTAGAAGCACTTGCTGGGGACTGACTAGTCTCTAATGGGAAAGATGCCAGGAATTCAGTTTCTCTGGGAAAAGACAGCAGAGTTGAGACCGGATGTACGGGAGTCATTATAAAAAGAAAGAGGCCCACAGTCAGTCTGGTAAGAGGAGTGATTTCTCTAGGGCAGATATGAACTGGACTCCTTAGAATATGCCCAGATGCCTTGCCGCCCCGCATAGGGGTGCCGTGGGCAGCACTGAGGGAGATCCATGATGGTGAGCGGTGCTGTGGTGTCTCTCCTCTCTTTTCTCACCCTGAAAATTAAATAAATGACCAAGTGGAGCCCAAGGATGTAGCTCGTCGGTAACATGAGTGTGTGACACCCCGAGTTCTAACTCGGTGTCATATTTAATAATAATTAACACTAATAATAAGTGTGGGGGTGGGAAGAGGTGGTTGCAGTGTTTCCCGCCCTAGTGCTTCCTCCCAGGAACCCAGGTACACCCCTGTCTGGTCTGCGCTGACAACAGCGCTCCGCAGGGTTTCCCACCGGAGAGCGTGACTTCTGGGTGTGGGCTTTCCTGTCTTAAAGTCACGTTCGAGGACAAGAAGCGGGAGAACTTCGAGCGCGGGAACCTGGAGCTGGAGAAGCGGCGCCAGGCGCTCCTGGAGCAGCAGCGCAAAGAGCAGGAGCGCCTGGCGCAGCTGGAGCGCGCGGAGCAGGAGCGCAAGGAGCGCGAGCGGCAGGAGCAGGAGCGCAAGCGGCAGCTGGAGCTGGAGAAGCAGCTGGAGAAGCAGCGGGAGCTGGAGCGGCAGCGCGAGGAGGAGCGGAGGAAGGAGATCGAGAGGCGGGAGGTGAGCCTGGGCTCCTGGCTGCCCCCACTCCCAGAGTCCTTGGACTCGTTTGGCCATCTCACCATCACCATCTCTGTTGCCTTTGCTAGACTTCTGTTGTCAAAAGGAAATTTCTTCATTTATGTATTTATTCCCTTTTGTAGCCCTTGTTGTTTTATTGTTGTAGTTATGATTGTTGTTGTTATAGATGTCGTCATTGGATAGGACAGAGAGAAATGGAGAGAGGAGGGGAGACAGAGAGGGGGGAGAGAAAGACAGACACCTGCAGACCTGCTTCACCACCTGTGAAGTGACTCCCCTGCAGGTGGGGAGCCAGGGGCTCGAACTGGGATCCTTAAGCTGGTCCTTGCGCTTGGTGCCAGGTGCACGTAACCTACTGCGCTACCGCCCAACTCCCAATAATTTCTTATTTGACCCATGAAATCATAGTTACTTCATGCAAGAAAGTTTTTTTTTCCCCTGGGGTGTTGATCGCTTGATTTGACTTTAACTGGTCATCTTACTCATTTAATGAAAGCTTCCAGGGCTGAGTGGTGGTAAACCTAGTAGAGCATGCATGCCACCATGTGAGAGGTCCCAGGTTCAAGTCCCCGTTCCCCTTCTTTTTTTTTTTTCCCCTCCAGGGTTATTGCTGGGCTCGGTGCCTGCACCATGAATCCACCGCTCCTGGAGGCCATTTTTTCCCCCTTTTGTTGCCCTTGTTGTAGCCTCGTTGTGGTTATTATTATTACCATTGTTGATGTTGTTTGTTGTTGGATAGGACAGAGAGAAATGGAGAGAGGAGGGGAAGACAGAGGGAGAGAGAAAGATAGACACCTGCAGACCTGCTTCACCGCCTGTGAAGCGACTCCCCTGCAGGTGGGAAGCCAGGGGCTCGAAGTGGGATCCTTACTCCGGTCCTTGCGCTTTGTGCCACATGCACTTAACCCACTGTGTCACCACCTGACTTCCCCTCCCTTCCCCTTCTACAGGGGGGAAGTTACATGAGTGGTGAAGCTGTGTCACTGGTATCTCTCTGTCTTTCTGTCTCTCTCTCACTATGTATTTCTGTCTCTCCCACTCTATAAAAAAATCAAGAAAAAAGTAAAAAAAAAAATTAAAACCACCTATGAAAACTAGGGCTATGTGTATACAGGCCTGGTGGAAAACAAAACCAACGCAGAATGATTCCTGGCTCTTTAAGAGGCAATAAAAAAGGAAATGCATGGAGCGGGGGCGGGGTGCAGGTGCACCTGCTTGAGCGTACATGTCACCATGCTTAAGGGTCCAGGTTCAAGCCCCTGGTCCCTACCTTCAGGGAAGAAGCTTCATCAGTGGTGAAGCAGGTCTGCAGGTGTCTCTCTTTCTGTCTCCCTCTCTGTCTCTCTCGTCCTTCTCAACTTCTATCTCGATCTGCATAAATAATGTATTTTTTAAAAGTTACTCAGTTACTCTTGAGGCATCAAAATCCATGATGAAATGTTCCTGTCCGACTTCATCTTGTGTAAAGATACTAGCCTTGCCTTCATGTAAGAAATGCCACATAAAATTCTCTATTATAATCTCTTGCATTATATAATAATAGTTCACACCTAGTAGGTGCGGCTGACTAGCTGTAACACTGGTTCTCTGGCAGCAGGGGAAGCAGCTCATCTAGTTGAACACCAGACTGGGGTTCCCCGTTTGATCCCCCTGCTATATGTGCTTGACTTCTCCCTCTATCTCATGTGAAACTCTCTCTCATATGTAGTCAGTCATGTAAACCTTGGGGAAAAAGATCCTACAGGAACTGGAGAGATGGTTCCCCAGGTAGAGTGTCTGCCTTGCTGTGCACAGGCCGGGTCCAGGCCCCGCCCCTTCCCCGGCCCCTGTCCCTGTCCCTGCCCCTGCCCCAGCCCCTCCCCCGGCCCCAGCCCCTGCCCCTGGCCCCTGCCCCGGCCCCAGCCCCTGTCCCTGCCCCGGCCCCGGCCTCTGTCCCAGGAGAAGCTTCTATTTCGACTCTTCTCTATCCAGAGTAAAACGTGGCACAGAATAGTGAAATCCTGTAACCTCAGTCTACTAAAATATGTTACTATACAGTCAACTCACAGAAAAAAATCAACCTATCATCTATTTGGATATGTCATAGGCTGCAAAACGAGAACTTGAAAGGCAGCGACAGCTTGAGTGGGAACGGAACCGAAGGCAAGAACTGTTGAATCAAAGAAACAAAGAACAGGAAGACATAGTTGTCCTGAAAGCAAAGAAGAAGACTCTGGAATTTGAATTAGAAGCCCTCGTGAGTAAAGTTTGCGCTTGGGGCGTGTGCTGACATATTTTGGAACATGAGTCATTCTTGATGATACTAATTCGTATGTTTGTGTTTAAGAATGACAAAAAGCATCAGCTCGAAGGAAAACTTCAAGATATCAAATGTCGATTGACCACCCAAAGGCAAGAAATCGAGAGTACAAACAAGTCCCGAGAGCTGAGAATCGCCGAAATCACCCACTTACAGCAGCAGCTGCAGGTTTGTCACCGCCTCTCCTAAAGGCATTTGGGTGTGCATGGTTGCTCTTTATATATATATATATATATTTCCCTTTTTAATATTTATTTATTCCCTTTTGTTGCCCTTGTTTTTTTACTGTAGTTATTATTGTTGTTGTGACTGATGTCATTGTTGTTGGATAGGACGGAGAGAAATGGAGAGGGTATGGGAAGACAGAGAGGGGGAGAGAAAGACAGACACCTGCAGACCTGCTTCACCACCTGTGAAGCGACTCTCCTACAGGTGGGGAGCCGGGGGCTCGAACTGGGATCCTTAAGCCGGTCCTTGCGCTTTGCGCCACGTGCACTTAACCTGCTGCGCTACCACCTGGCTCCCTCTTTTTTTTTTTTTTGCCTACAGGGTTATTGCCGGGGCTCAGTGCCTACACCACGAATCCACTGCTCCTGGAGGCCATTTTTTCCCTTTTGTTACCCTGGTTGTTTTACCATTGTTGTGGTTATTATTATTATTGTTGTTACTGATGTTGTTGTTGTTGTTGGATAGGACAGAGAGAAATGGAGAGAGGAAGGAAAGACAAAGGGGGAGAGAAAGAAAGACACCCGCAGACCTGCTTCACCTCCTGTGAAGCAACTCCACTGCAGGTGGGGAGCCAGGGGCTCGAACCAAGATCCTTATACAGGTCCTTGTGCTTAGCACCACATGCGCTTAACCCACTGTGCTACTGCCTGACCCCCAGTTTCTCTTCTTTATTTCAATTGCTCACTCAACAAGCATCAGGTATCAGCCCTGAACCAGGGTTAGGAGGCCTTGCCCAGTTCTGCTTCATGGTGGAGCTACAGGTTGAACCAAGGAACTCAAAGCCTTTGGCGTGAAAAGAATGTGCAAAACCCGGCCCATGAAAGCATATTTTATGGCTCAGTGTCTCTTCTGTCTGGGTGAATATCGTGTTTACCTTTAGAGGAAATGACTGTGTAGGGGCTGCTGGGTGGTGGTGCACCTGGTTGAGTGCAGGTGTTACAATGTGCAAGGACCCAGGCTCAAGCCCCCACCTGCAGGGGCAAAGCTTTTCAAGTGGTGAAGCAATGTTGCAGGTGTCTCTGTCTCTCTCCTTCTCTAGCACCCCCTTCCCTCTCACTTTCTGGCTGTCTGTATCCAATAAATAAATAATTATAAATAAAAAGACAATACGAATTGAATAAATATTAAAAATAAAGGAAACGACAGTGGCAACTTTCAGAACTTCATTGCTAGAAAGTGAAAACATTAAATGCTGGCAACTTGTTTTTCTTTTCTTTTTTTTTTTTTTTTTGCCTCCAGGTTTACCACTGGGGCTCGGTGCCTGCACTACGAATGCACTGCTCCTAGAGGCCATTTTCCCCATTTTTGTTGCCCTTGTTGTTGTTACTGTCATTTTTGCTATTGCTGTTGTTGTTCTTGGACAGGACAGAGAGAAATCAAGAGAGGAGGGGGAGACAGAGAGGGGAGAGAAAGATAGACACCTGCAGACCTGCTTCACTACCTGTGAAGTGACCCTCCTGCAGGTGGGCAGCTGAGGGCTCGAAGCAGTATCCTTAGGCTGTTCCTTGCGCTTCGCGCCGTGTGCACTTAACCCACTGCACTACTGCTGGGCCCTGACAGGTACCTTTTTAAAGTGTGTTCCCCTTGGGAAAATTAAGCATGAAAGCCAAAATTACTGTATCACTGGCTGTTCTGTGACCAAACACATTTATTTATTTATCATTGATTTAATAAATGATCAACAAGACCATCTGATAATAGGCATACAATTCCACATAATTCTCACCACCAGAGCTCCATATCAATCTCCTCCCTTGAAAGCTTTCCTATTCTTTATCCCTCTGGGATTATGGACCCAGGATCATTATGGGTGCAGAAGGTGGAATGTCTGGCTTCTGTAATTGCTTCCCCACTGAACATGGGCATTTGCATGTTGATCCATACTCCCAGCCTACTCTCTTTCCCTAGTGGGGTAGGGGTCTGGAGAGGTGTGGTTCCAGGACACATCGGGGGTCGTCTGCCCAGGGAAGTCAGGTTGGTGTCATGGTAATATCTGTAACTTGGTGGCTGAAAAAGCCTTAAGCTATTAAAGCAGAACAAATTGTTTAATAATCAGAAACCTAAAGGCAAGAATATCGCAGATGAGAATTGATGTATCAGTTCTGCAAAAAGCTAGTAGGTCTATTTTAGGTATATTCCAAGGGGTCCATGACTTTATTAATTTTTGCTTGTGCCTAATAGCTAACATGCAGGTGGGCCAAAGGTATTCTCTGGGGAGATGTTATCAGAGTTGGAAATAGGACTAGACACCTGGAGATCTGCTTCATTGCCTATGAAGTGACTCCCCTGCAGGTGGGGAGGCAGGTGCTCAAACCGGGATCCTTACGCTTAACAGGCTGCGCTACCGACTGACTCCCATTTATTTGTTTTTTACAAATAAAAGTCGTGTGGTCCAGTGATAAAGCTTTGTACTTTCAGGTATGAGGTCCTGAACTCGATCCCAGCAGCACACGTGCCAGAGTGATGTCTGGTTCTTTCTCTCTCCTCCTCAAAACAAAGATAGAAGTCATATTCTTTAATATCTGTTGAAAGGATTGTCGTTTTAGTGAAACTTGTAGGAAATATATAGGAAGAACTCAGCTGATCTTGAGCAAATTCAAACAGCTTTGTACTGTATTTAGCTTTTTTCCTCACAAAGTCAATTATAAAAAATTATCTCAGTAGCTATTTAAAAGTGTATCCATAAGACTGAGGAAATAACATAGTGATTATGCAGAAAGACCTTCATGCCTGATGCATCAGGGGTTCCAGGTACCAAAGGTTCCAGGTTCAAACCGGAGTGCCACCAGAAGCTAGAGTTTAGCAGTGCTTGGGGGAGGTGGGGAGTCCATATCCTGAGTGGTAAACAAACACAGAACATGTAAGATCCTGGCTGTTGGGAATTTCTTTATGGTTTCTTTTTCAGCTTTGGCTCTGTGGTAGCTCTCATTTCAGCCCTTTGGAGTATCACAGTTCAGAACAGGAGTCTATTATGAGTCATTGTGCAAGCAACAGGCTCACCACACTTCCACTTGATCCCTGTGCAAGTGAGAGGTCATTCTTTTGTTTTCTCTGTTCATTTGTACCTACAGACTTTTTTTTTTTTTTAAGTTTAGAAAATAGGATGAACTCAACAAAGATTGTAGGAATACCCAGGGAGTCATAACTGTGCCGGCCTTATTTTAGTGAGAAACATTGACTAGTATGTAAGTCACTGCAGAGGATTGGGGAAGAGGCATCTACACAGGATGGTTTGTCCCTCATTCACTGTTACTCTCCTTCTCTGCTAGGAGTCGCAGCAAATGCTTGGAAGATTGATTCCAGAAAAACAAATACTCAATGACCAATTGAAACAAGTTCAGCAAAACAGTTTGCACAGTACGTGTTTTATTTTTAAAGTTGTTCTTTTCCCCTTATTCTCTGCCAAGAACGTCCTTAAAAGAAGCCAGAATATTGAAGACCTTTTTTTTTTCTCATTGCCAACTTGTCTTTTCTTGTAATTTTTTTTTTTTTTAATAGGAGAATCGCTTCTTACGCTCAAACGAGCCATAGAAGCGAAAGAACTAGCTAGGCAGCAACTTCGAGACCAACTGGATGAAGTTGAGAAAGAGACAAGATCAAAACTACAGGAGATCGACATTTTCAACAATCAGCTGAAGGTAACTGTGCCTACGTGGATGTCTTTCTTTCTTTCTCTTTCTCTTTCTCTTTCTCTCTCTTTCTCTCTCTCTCTTTCTTTTTTTAGTTTTTTTTAGTAACTTAATCAAGATAACGGACACAAGTCTGCACTGTTCCCACCACCAGTTCTGGATCCCCACTCCCTCCAATGCAAGCAGCTGTCCTAAGGTTGCAGATATGTGTGAGCTCTTACTTCTTTTTATTTTTTTAATTTTTTTATTTTTTATTTAAGAAAGGATTAATTAAGAAAACCATAGGGTAGGAGGGGTACAATTCCACACAATTCCCACCACCCAATCTTCATTTCCCACCCCCTCCCCTGATAGCTTTCCCACTCTCTATCCCTCTGGGAGCATGGACCCAGGGTCGTTGAGGGATGCAGAAGGTAGAAGGTCTGGCTTCTGTAACTGCTTCCCCGCTGAACATGGGCATTGACTGGTCGGTCCATACTCCCAGTCTGCCTCTCTCTTTCCCTAGTAGGGTGGGTCTCTGGGGAAGCAGAGCTCCAGGACACATTGGTGGGGTCTTCAGTCTAGGGAAGCCTGGCCAGCATCCTGGTGGCATCTGGAACCTGGTGATTGAAAAGAAAGTTAACATACGAAGCCAAACAAATTGTTGAGCAATCATGGACCCAAAGCTTGGAATAGTGGAGAGGAAGTGTTAGGGGTGTACTCACTGTAAACTCTAGTGTACTTCTGCTTTCAGGTATATATTTTGCAGTAGTTTACAGATACTTGTGAACATAGGCTCTCTCTCACAGAAACTGGTGTCTTTCTAGGTTTTGGGACTTTGTTAGAAAGTGAACCACCTGAGATGAAATTAGAGTGTACTATAAAAGGAAAGGTCTCACCCGAGTGATGAAGTTGAAGGGTTGTCATTCCACACGTGAAGTCACTGGACACAGTCTGAAGTGAAGCATGTTGAGGTGGCAATCATTGTGTTGGTTAGGTTGTGATCGGCAGATGCAATATTATTTGATATGGATTGGGAGAGGCATACGGGAAAGTGGCCCCTATCCAAGGGTTCCAGGACTGGGGGAAGTAGGGGCTCTATAGTGGAGATGTGAGGTTCCTGCTGTCTTAGGGTTCAAAAAGACAATCGATAGTTAATGTTATCATCACATTATTTGGTAATTGGGTTAACTTTGAAAAGACCTTTTGTTAGGGTTTGCTGTACAGTACCCGGTATCTTGTATACAGCTCTGCTATTGGTTGCTTCTGATCTACTTGGTCTAGGCTTTTGAGAGTCTGCATATCAATTACACAGCCTATATATTGAAAAGATTCAGTTTGTGTTGTGAAAAACTTCGAGACATACAATTAATTTTCCCCCTCTTGTATTAACTAACTAGTGATTTATATGACTACATTTTACTAGGTGTGTACATAAACACCACTCCCACCACCAAAAGACTGTGACCCATCCCTCCCACCCACTCCCACCCCCCACTGGCCCAGGAAGCTGCATGTCTGTCCCTCACCACAGGGCTTTTATTTTGGTGCCCTACTTACAATTTGGTCAGGTCCTGCTTTTAGTTTCCCTTTCAGATCTTCTTCCTCAACTTCTGTTGATGAGTGGGATCATCCCATACTCATCTTTATCTTTCTGACTTAGCTCACTTAACATAATTCCTTCTAGCTCTGTCCAAGATGGGTCAGAGAAGGTGGGTTCATTGTTCTTGATAGCCACATGGTATGAGCTCTTATTTCTATAACTGTCTGTCTATATTCATATTTATCTGCCCACCCCCTCCCCCCATGGTCCCATCTTCTCGTCCTTTCCGAGTCACACCTGCATTACTACTTCCAATGTCCTCCCTGTTCCTCTTCTCTCTCCGTGTCCTGGTGGAATTGGGGTTCAGAGCCCTCCAGTCATCTTCCCCCACCCATTTCTTCCCCTCTGGGATTATCAGGAGCAGAAGGTGAGAGTTTTGGCTTCTGTAATTACTTCTCCAGTGGACATGGACGTTGACAGGTCAATCCATTCCCCATGTTTCTCTCTTGCTCTGGTGGAGTAGCTTTCTTTTCTGACTGGCCAAATGATTAGTTGATATTTCATCCAAAGCAAATAATTATTATGCTTTTTTGTTAGCCTTTGTGAAAACCTGCACATTTACACAGTAGAACATTAAACAATCTACATTTAATTGTCTCCTTAAAAATATAACAATTAGATTGACACTAAATTAGGACTGAGTGAGTAGCTTCAGTGTGATATCTATCTTTAAGTTGAATTATGTTTTTATACATTGCTGTCCTTTCATCTGTTGATAAATTCCATCAGTTGAATTCTAAAATCTGAACTTCAGTAGCTTCAGTTGAAGACTACTACAAAAAGTAACTATTTTCAGGAGTCGGGTAGTTGCGCAGTGGGTTAAGCGCACATGGTGCAAAATGCAAGGTCTGGTGTAAGGATCCCGCTTCGATCCCCCGGCTCCCCACCTGCAGGGGAGTCACTTCACAAGCGCCGAAGCAGGTCTGCAGGTGTCTATCTTTCTCTCCCCCTCTCTGCCTTCCCCATCTCTCTCCATTTCTCTCTGTCCTATCCAATGACGCCATCAATAACTACAACAACAGTAAAACAAGGGCAACAAAAGGGGGGAAGTAACTATTTTCTCTTTTAAGACTAATGCACTTTCTGCCACTCTTTTCTTTCAAGATGGTACTTTAAGATAGATCTTATTTTACCACCTCTCGTTTTAAAAGTTTGTCCTCTAACTGCTGTAGTTGTCTCTGCATCAGAGTTAATATATAGTTTTGTCCTAGATATATACATTTATACATAGTAAACTTGGGAAAGTGCCAGAGTTCTTAGGGAATAGAAAAGTCATTAGTTTATAGCCTCTTCTGACTTGGGACTTTGAACTTTACAACTTTCTCATCTTATGAATGACAATTCTTAGCGTAAACACACAACAAGAACATCTCACTTATTATTAACAGTGATCACATACTTTGGGTTTATATAAGTGCTGGAGTTTTTATCAATTATGACCTTATCCAAAATGGGACTTTATAAGTTTTCCCCAAAAAACTACTAATTTTCCTTTTCTGTCTTGGAATGCTATAGACCTAATCCTGGCCAGTTTAGCTTTTGACATTCACTAATAGAAAGCTGAAATCCTAGTTATTACTCTAGAATACAAAAAAAGCTTTATAATACATTTGCTGTTTTTCACTTGGCCCCTTTGAATTGAGATTCTAGGCCAAACTGTCTAGACGTTGAAGTCTGAGGTGTGTGTGTGTGTCGGTCTGGCTTCGCGAGAGGAGACAGATGACCCGGGACTCATGGCTGGGTTGTAGGCAGTATCTCTTTATTCATGCAGGACGCAGCACAATCTAAGCCAAGCTAAGCTAAACCTAACACTACAACTTCAACTTACCACTACCAAAATGAACAATGTTGTTCTTATATACTTTCCAAGTAGGGTGTAAACAGGATGTGATGTAGAGAGGGTGGAGAGAAAAGTGACTGGTGAAAATCAGGGTGTGACAGGGAGAGGGGCCGGAGCAGGCGAGAATTCTACCACTGAACCACTAGTGCCCTGGAGGGAGTGTGGTGCTTTATGTAAATGTAAAAGTGATTTATGTAAATAGACCGCAGCTTTGAATGGGATCAAACTAATCCCTATACAGGCATACTGGTGCTTGGTTAAGCAGAAGCCAGGGGGAGCTGGCATACTACCCAACATGTGTGTATTTTGAATAATAGGTACTAAACTTTTTTCTTAATTGTTCGATTCTGGGAAAGTACTCTCAGGGGAAATATTCTTTGAGCCAACTAAGTGTTGCTTTTCTACTTCATGTTATGGCTACACAAAATGTCTGTGTGTCTATACTAGTCTCAATGTGTGTATTCTGTATTTGTGATCACATGTGATGTGTTAGAAGTCCTGCTTCAAACCGTTCATCTCTAGAACAAACACGATAAAATGCTCACATTAACTTGCCTCGTGACCGTCACTGTTTCAAGCAAAGAGAATCTGACACCGTTAGAAGCTCCCAGTCGGTTTTCAGTGGCGTTCTGGAATCTGGTCTGTTACACAGTCAGGAATTTTCTGAGCTTAGGCAGTAAGTAGTCCAGATTTCTGCCTTAATCTCAAGATTCCTTTCTTGAGAATTTTGACTCTCAAAGCAAAATATATTAGAAAGTGATACTCTAGTGGGTGGTTTTGGGATTATCCCTGCTATCAAGTCAGTGTTGCCATTGCCACTGACAGTACCCTTACCATGTACCGTGAGTCGCTGTTACAGTACTTAGTAATCTAATGCTGCCACCAGTACGAGACAGCTGCCTAAACACACAC